>NC_143387.1:41203327-41353327 GCF_980474605.1 Leiobunum rupestre
TTATATTCGTACTATAAAACTTCTGTTGGTTATAAATAGCTAATCCATTACGTATTACATTAACCGAATTATTTATTATCTAGTACTACGAAACCAATTCCTCCCTGTGGATAACAAGCGTTTCCACTTAAAAACGTAACTGACGCCTATAACGCGGTAGGCGTCAAAGTACTGGTTGACTGTAATATAAGCCTTGGTAGATTAATTCAGGGCTTTCCAAACTCAGTTTATATATTAAATGTAGGTCATCCTGTACTTCCGTTAGGCCTACATTAACGGCGTTAGTATAACTGTGGTAAGTCGAAATTTACGAGGCATATTTATAATACTAGTCCCAACATCAGTTTTGGCTCAATCGTGTCTCAAAAACCGACCAAGGCTAACTATACAACCTTGCATTGTTATACAATCCTTTAGATTTGGTCACTGTAATCGTTCGTATCTCTTATCCCGTTGACAGGTGAATAAATACCCATTAATTGTCAAAGCGTGTCTATTTATCTTTCAGTTTATTTCTACAAAACCGACAAAGATTTATATCATTGGTTGTTAAGAATGGTCTTTCAAATTGACGTTTTCGTGCAGAATTCGCTAGTCTTTCACATTATCTTCACTCTCTTAACCGTTCGTGGAATTGCGCGTTTATAGTGACGTATTCGACGGGTTTTTATGGAAAAAGTCGCAACGTGTACACCTCGGGTACAATTTTCTTTCGTTTCGCGATCTAGTGAACCAAAGAGTGGAGTGTAGCGCGATGATGTCCACCGATGACGACTGGAGTGTAGCCGGAGATTTAGGTTTAGGAATGGGTTTAAAACCGGGTTCTTTACCAAAAAGTGGTGAATTCCCCACCAAAACGTTGCTTGTCCGTAGAAGGTCCTCGGACTCGTTGAGGAGACGCAATTTGTCCTTCACCGGCGGAACTCCATCGACCAGCGGAGACAGAAGACGCGTCTTGCTGGAGCGAAGGAAATCGCTGGTCGCGGCGGCCGAACTCAACGAAAAGTGTCACGGTCGCGGAAACTCCATAACTTCGGATATTCTACCAGATGTTGACTCTAAATCGAAAAAAAGTAAATTCAACCGAAGTTTCATTGATTATATACGAAATTTCGAATGGAAGTTGGCCAAAAAACAGGGCGCCGGTAAATAACTCCCTGTTACTTGGCGCGGAGTGGCAATCATTTGCTAATGTTCTCACCTTCGTCATAATTTTATGTTCTAGCGTCGGATAAGGGGAAAACTACGGAAGTGGACGTTCTTGATGCCCAGGAGGTGAGTGTCTACCTTTAGAAATATGTTGTCATCGTCTATGTCAATGCCCTCTTTCGACGCAAGTATTAGTAATTTCAGAGGCGAGCGCTGCGGGGTGGTTGTTTACCGATGTTTACCCTTAGTGCTGCTGAGGAGCAGGTGGTTGACCAAATGTATGACGCGTATTATATATAAAAGCACCCTAACCCGGAAGAGAAGCGAAAATGTTTTAGTATGCTTGTGGGTCTTGAGTTCTCACCACTACAGCCGGTTTCGAATCCATGGAGGATAGAGTTAAACAGTTGCTTCAGTTACGATCGAAAATAGCCAAAGAGAAAATTAAATTAGCCGTGGACTGGACACGTTCTCGTATAGAAATTGACGAAATGAGAAGTAGTTTCACCAGAAATGGATCTATGCTTTCCAAAGTATTTCTTGATCTATTTTATTACGCAAGTTGAAGCTTGCTGAGAATGGTCCAAAGAGAACGGTCGTGGTTTCTAGTTAGATTGGTTTCATGGGCATTCAGAGAAGGGTTGTCCATAGCAGTGGCGGACCATTAACTTGGGAGTCCCTGGACTAACACTATTAGGGGCCTACCTAACTTTGAGTTAGTTGTGGCGACTCATTCGCCATTTAGTCAAAAACATCTTTTCTTACCTTTTTTTAATTTTTATTATAAATGGTTATTTATTTTTTGACCGCGAAGGGGGCCCATAAAAACGATGCCTTAATCTGCCCCTGGTCTATAGTACATTATAGTACATTAGTATATGTTGCCGAAGTCGTTCATTACATTTTGTAGGCTGATCCCCAGTCTTGACCAATGTTCACTATCTTTTTAGACAATAGCCACGCTTCAAGGCCAACTGGACGTATATCGAGAACTTTTATATGGAAAATACAAGGCATCTGAAGTTTTATTAAACAAGGTTAGTTAATTCTATTGATTCTCTTAAGTGGCTTCTGAAGGTCCCTATTTCTACACAACTAACGCCGGGAAATTAAGAATGAAACCGCGTTTTAACAATAACTATTCTGTTTCTAAAACTGTCCAATGTGTCTCTCTAGTTGAGCGAATGCGTCCAGGAGCATGACCAATGGCAACAGAAATGGAAGAAGGAGAATGAAGAAAGAGAAAAGGAAATCAACGAATTGCAATTTAAATTAATGTGCACGGAAGGAAATCTGACTGATGCTCAAAGAGTTTGGCTGGATAGGTTTAATACGTAGGTTAAACCACACCTGTAGTCTCTATGCTTACGATACATGTTATTATTAAATCCGCAGTTTGGTTAAAGAAAATGTCGAGTTGAGTTCAACTGTTCACGAACAGGCGAAACTTTTGCGCAAGTTATCTTTGGATAAAGAGGGTTAGGTCTACGTTTTAATATATTTTTAATATTTTCATTTGGAAATTAACGTCAATTGAGATTCATATTGGTCTGCTTTCTAATTTTCAGGGTTGGAAAGGGAAAACGAAGAATTGTTGGCATTGCAAGATGCCAAAGAGAGAATAGCTTATCGACGTTCGAATTCTTTCGGCACTTCCGACGATAGTTATGGTCCCATTGAAGTAATAAATCAAGCAGCAAACCTTAAGAGCAGTTCTCTAACAGCGTATAAATGTTTGTAGCTGGGAATTTTAGGCGCTTGCAAATGTAGAGGATCTAACCAAGAACCGTGTGTATGCGCCAAATCGGCTTGCAATAAGCACAAGTTGCTATCGGATACGCAACGTTCGGTAAGTTAACAATATATTAAAGATATATTGACGGCAATTACTGTAAAGGTAGTTAGTATGGTACAGAGTGTACATGTGTAGGAATTTAGGTGTCATGTTCGTCTAAGCATGCCCCTTTTCGATGCAAGGAATTTTCGTTTAATTTAAATTGAAAGTGCCCGCTTGCTAGGTATAGCAATACTGCATAGCGTCAAAGGAAAACCAAAAACGGGAATTTCAATGGTTTCGATCCCGTGAGAACAGATACGCCAAAAGGTTTCGTTATTCTAAAAAAATACTCTATAGATGTCTGGTTTTCTTTAACTTCGCGGGCGATTTATTTAGAAAGTATTTTGCGGGGACTTTTGTTGTTAAATCGGTTAATTGTTTTGTCTTTTATCGTTGTAGTTGTCAGAATTGGAAGAAGAAAGAAATGAGCTTATCAGGCATTGTCAGTTGTATAGGGAAGCTTTCGAAGAACAGTTAAAGAGAAATAAAATGCTATCAAAAAGACTCTTAGTAAGGGATCACTCGGAACCCGGTTAGTATTGAGAGACTACAATTTATCCCTCGAAAGAAGCAGTATTCTGATATTTTAATTTAATGTTGTTCCATAAGTATGACACTTCCTATTCTTATACTTTAACTATTCGCGAAACAGACTATAGAGGTAGTATTGTGTCCGCTTGCTTTAGCTTCTTACTTCGCAAAAGGCGATTTTCTTTCTCTGACCCAAGAAACATACCTATGGAAAAATATTAAATTTGTGGTATTAAAATTACCATGGGTTTGACTATGTTTCAGTCATAATGGCAGTAATTTATTTAATTTAATTCACCCTTTAGATTTATTTTGGAAAAGCAGGAAATTCGGAAGTTTGCTGAGGTTGAGGGGGAAACAAGCTAATAAAAATGAAGCAGTCGATTCATTAGTTGATATGGTAATTGTTTTTAGATTTTTTTGCGGAAATTATTAATAAGGTCGTTTTGTAGGTTTGCGACAGAACGGACGCGCTATTACAACAAGAGATAATGACTAAAATGTTAGCTCAGAAAGTGCAAGATTTGAAAAAGTAATCGACGTATTTTATTTTTTTGAGAACAAACTTATGGTGTCGGCCAAAGGCCTTTGACATCAAATCGACGTATTATATAATAAATGTTTTTTTATTGAAAATTCAAATAGCTACAATATTTATTTTCGAAGGCGGGGGTGTTTTTAATTTTTTGTCCTTTAAACATAACGGAGTGACGCAATAATGAGGGCTTCCTTTCGTGAATGCCTCGGCCATCGGGGCTGTACACTTTCAAAACGCAACTTGCTTTATGTTTTAATGTTACAGCTATCCAACCTAAAACATAAAATATGGGGTGATTACGTGTTCAGAGTTAGATGGGGTGGTTAAAAAAAGTAAGTTTTAATGTTCCCTTTGTTTCATTCTGAAGCACTTCTGTGGGTTGATTTTATGCAATTTGGTTCGTGCCAAAATCCGGAAGCCGATATTTTGAACAAACCATGACCAACACTTACTTCTTTGGCAGGTGATAAAGAGGTTATTGGAATGTTTAAAAGATTGTGCTACACGACACTAGGGGGCCAAATCTGTCATCGCCTTAATATTTTATTTATAACTTGTGGGCGTGAGACAAAATCAGAGGCTTCTACATTTATGTAGGAATTCCATAAAATCATCACCGGTGATGGAGAATACCTTGAGGGGAAATTAACGTGAAGGGAGGGGGGGGGTAACGTTTTATTTCGGAGATACTATTAACGCAACTGTTCAGTTATTTTTACAAATTCCTATAGGTTTCGTGCGTAGTCTAAATTTTGATCACAAGTATCGCCGCGTACCGACATAATTTCATATGTGAAAGCTGTCTGCTCGTTCAAAATTATCTTTTCACAACAGCTGAAAGTTTCAACCAAAGAACATTGAAATTCAAAATTCGTCTACTACTTCTTCACATATTTAGTTGACAGATATTAAGGCAGATGGCGCTATATTTCCTAAGCTCGTAGCCTATACTGAAAACGTCTGGGATTTCTACAATGTGAGAAGGGTAGAAACACTTTGGAGTTATCTATCTATATTATAAGGAGCGCTTGGTACGTTGGTCGTACGTCCGAGCTTTCTGGAATGTTTGCTTAGTCTGTCATGAGGCCAAAGGCGGGTTGGCGAAGAGAAAGCCAGCGCGGGACGGAGAGAGAAGCTGCTGCCTTTCGCTTTGTTAGTGGTGCAACTATAGCCTTTTTTGTGTTTTTGCTTAGTCAGTAAGGGTACCAAAGGCGGGGCGGCGAACCAGGCGAAGACACAGGCGGCACGGGACAGAGAGAAACCGGGACTGCCTTTCGCTTTGTTACTGGTGGTGGTTCGACTATAAACAGCGTGGGGCAGAGGGGAAGCGGCGCTCAAGGACGAGCGTATTTGCTTCTGTTCGTCATGAGGGGGGAGCAAATCTGCCATTGGATACAAGGGGTTTACAGGGGTACAGGGGGGTTTGCGAAGAGAGAGAAAGGAGAGTTTTTATGTTATTTTTGCGAGAGGAAAAAGGGTACCCCGGTAATTCTGGCATGGGGAAAAGGGGGGAGTGCCTTTTTTGGGTGGTTCGACTATGGGGAAAAGGGTACCACGGAAATTCTCGCATGGGAAAGAGGGGGAGGGGAAATGCCTGGAAACAGTGTTTAATCCATGGTATGGCTATGCCAGCCTTATCATTCCTAGTATTACTTATTTATGACTAATTTTGTACCAGCTGAGGAGAGCACTACATCGCCATTACTGCATTCGGGTCCCATTCCTTCAAAAGAAAATGTTTTCATCACTAGCGGTGGGAAGTATTTTAATCTTTCATCCCCTCCTTTGGGAACCACTAGCAGAGAAGAACCTAAATTTTCTTGGTAAAATGATTCAGCTTCTTCCTTGGGAACTATGTGTACTGGCAAAAAATTACTAGCAAATACTGTGATGTACATGCTGAATGCACCCTGAAATACAAACATTTAGTGTTTTCCTAAAAAAATTTAAAAAAAAACTAAGAACTTGCAATTATTTCTTCAGCTTCTATTCTTGCTAAACCAGCCAAGAAAAGTGTTTGGTTGTGGCGTAAAGCGAATGTTCTTGGATGAATAATTTGTTTTGGAAGAACTTTCATTAGCTCATCAACTGTTAATAAATCCAGAATCTAAAATACAATAGGAAAATACAGGAAATTAAAGAGATATTACGGTATAGGTCTAAAGGAACTGGTTTGAAAACGTTTTTAGCAAAATTTTGCTTTGAAAGTTACCTGGTCCTTGTATACACAACCAGGTGTATCGAAACAAAAAAAGCCATCTCTATAATTTTCAGATTCAGGATCATATGCTTTTTGCATTGTTTCATATTTGTTGGATATTTCCTTAAAAGTCATTCCAATTCTTCCAATGAGAGTGGCATATTGTGGGTCTCTGGTTGTTTTATATATGGATTTCCTTAACTTTTGCTCTTGTATAATTTCATTTTGTTCATTTTTGAGTCTTCTAGTTCTCATAAAAAGCTTCTTTCCACTCGCTTTTAGTATCGGAAATTTTAACAAGTTGATAGTTGTTCCTGTTAATTAAAAATAAAATAAAATTTAATGGTAATATTTTCTTTTGGACACAATGGCGTAGACTACTTTTAACAGCACCAAGTCTTTCCCACTTTTTTAGCGCAAATTTCCAAAAGGATAATTAATATTTCAACGTGTTTGGGGCTATTTAAAGTGTAACTTAAAGGTTACACTTTAAATGGACATAGTTACAGAATCTTCATAAAATTTGGGCCGAATTGCAGGCCCCTCCTGTCACTTAACTCTGGCATACCTTCCATTTCCCTAAACACGCTATTACAGGGTTCATACAACATTTGGAAAATTAATTTTCCTGATATTTAAAGGTGCTACAGAGCCGTATGTTTTAGTTTAATCGAATAAAATTATATATAATTATTGAGGCGCTTCCAGACTCAAACGAATTTCCCTGATATCTCCCAAATTTTTTTGGAAAGAATCTGTTTCACTGATATTTCCAGGTTTGTATGAACCCTGTATTACTAAGTCCCACCCTCAAAATTAAAACTATTCTGTGGCCCTTTCACTAAAACGTTTACTGGGAAGTGTTGTATATTCAAAATATAAATCTGACCACTAGGTGTTGCTAAGAAGGTAATAGCATTCTGGATGGACAGTGTAAAAAGATCTTGTTCATCAAAGTAGCTGATACAGTGATAGGTGTTAGAGTTACTAAATAAACAAAGTATTTAATTAACCAGTCTATTGTTAATACTAAAGATAACTAAAATACAACAGGGAGGAACTTCCTCTAATACAGGAAAACTTCATAGCTACACCACTGATGAAAAAAGCATCTATACCTGGCCAAACAGACGTAGTGGCTCTTTGAACTATATCTACAGCTGATACTTTACAAAAGTCAGATTGCAATAGGGCATTGAATAGTGAAGATTTTCCAACGTTGGTGCAACCCACTATAAATACATCTCCTTTCCAATATCGCATCATTTTTGTGATGAGTGTTTCTACCCCATAACCAGTTTTTGCACTGATAAGGCCTCTATATATCAAGTTCTTTCCTTTGGTTATCCCCAAATCATTCAAAGTTTTTTCTAGAAGATTATGAATTTTTTCCAAATAGCCTTTAGAATCTTGGGGCAAGAGATCTATTTTGTTTCCAACAACTATGAAATGTTTATCTTCTCCAAGTAAATTTACAATTCCCGGCCAAATACTGCATGGAAAATCAGTCATATCTATTACTAAAAGTACTAAGGCCCGTGGATGATTTTTTATGGCTGACAACATTTTCGGATATTCGTCCTCAGAAACAGTTACATTAAGAGCAATGTTATAGTGATGGAAAAAGACACATCTTTGGCATATTTCCTTCGTGAAATCCTGGCGAGAAAGGCCAGTAAATCTTTCACTAGGCATATAACCTGGAATAGAGGAATCTCTACAATGAAGTATTGCGCCACATCCACCACAGGGTACTGTACTAGATGGAATATCTGGATTTGGAGTGCCGTAATTGGCTCTCCAAATTTCTGATTGCAAATCTATATCTTCATTATCATTTTCGTGTCCGACTATTTTTCCCAGTAGATTGCTCTTTTCTTTTACAATGTTCATTAAAGTAGAAACCGAATCTTCAACTTTTTGAAGAGAAGGATTAAAAGGTTTCCCAGAATTAATTTTGATCTGCAAATTAATATTTTCCTTTTCTATCTCGAAAGGAAAATGTGGTTTTTCACATTCCATATTATCCATTAAAGATTTCATGTATTCCTTTCTCGTTTGATCAGAAGCATTTCCTTCAAGTATTCTAAACACATCTGGATATTTCTTTTTAACATCCTCTGGTGAATTTTCGTAGGCCATATGAAGAAAAGTTGGTATTTCTTCCATTGCTCTATCAACTAAATCTTCATTACCATATTTTTGCATTTTTTTAAGTTGATATCGCCAATATTTGGCAGACTGTGGATTACCAAGACCAAGGAGAGAAGTTGCCTTTTTGAACTTTTTCTCAGTTTCATCTTTAAAATTATTTCCATCTATATTTGTCATGAAAGGTCTACATATTTTAAGGCAAAATCTAAAACGTTTGTTTTTAACATAACATTGGTCTACATTATAAAACCTTACTGACCTACAAAAATTCATTTTTTTTTTTTAATTAATACCGCAATAATTCTGAAATGAAAATTCATATAAGTTAAATGACAACCATAAAGCACATGGGTTTTTTTTGTGAGAAAACGAGTCGGATTGTACGTAATTATTAGACATAGAAATCTCATAGGTAACTAGAATGCTGCCGTGTAACTGGCAAATGGGCCAAACGCCGTGGCAGACGATAGCCAGATCTCAGCCAATCAGAGCTCAAAGAGTGGTTCTGCCAAGAATTTAATGTCACCAGAGAGAATGACGTCACCTATCTCCCGCTATAGTAGCGGATCCAAGGAGGATTATTATCCTCCTTGGCGGAACCACTCTACGGCCTCTCATTGGCTGAAGTTTCAAGGCGAACTGGCGTCAAGCTTGGCCGTAGGCGGCAGCATTCTAGTTACTTATGAGATTTCTATGTTATTAGACGCCCTCTATAATCAGTGTTTCCACTTCGGGGACTTTATTTTTCCCTATTGTCGTAGGCAAAACTCCCAAGAGATTCATTTTCTATTTTTTCGGAGGTCGTTTTCCCATCAAATTTCCAAACGGAGGCGCTTATTTTAAGCACAGTCATGCACCGCCAATATTATTTTTTAATTGGTATAATATGGTTCGCTTGTAGCAGATAACTTTGAATAAGCCTAGAACAAGAGTTAATAATTAAAGCACGGTGTCGGGAGTAGTGGCGTACTTCTATAATCCCAAGCGTATGGGAGGCACTCAGGCAGAGTTTGTGGGTGTCCCGACCCATGTCCCCACGTTGGCGTGGCCCTTACACATGCCTCACCCTGATTAATTAGATGGACGAGCGGACTGTTAATCACAAAAATAAAAATATATATATCGCACGGTCTTTTACAAGACCACGATTTTTCCTCTGCAATGTGGAAACATTTGAAGCCAGAAAAAAGGCCAACTTTGATCGCGTGTTCAAAACTTCCATAGTGTTACCAGAGAGTGTAAAGTCGCTTCGCTACAGAGAGGCGCCTCTTCCTATCCCCGTAATGTTAAAATTTCGTGGTACGTTTTTTCCCCATGAGAGCGTTGAAGAAGCAGACGACGGTGTTTGCAATTCCCGGACACACGATGGCACTGTAAAATTGCTTATCAAAGAAAAATAAATTTTGCTCTCAATAGGTTAAAGTTGAATTCAGCTCAGTCAGCTGTGATGTTGAATTATTTTAACTATTTAAGTAAAACAGTTGATTTCGTAAGAAATATAAAAGTAAGTTTATTATCAACTGTACTTTTTTAATATATCAAAAGAAATTCGTGGAATCTAAAGTGGAATATTTTATGGGCTGGCCAAGTCTTAATTAAATATACCAAAACCATGGTATAACATGTGTTTTGAATAGCAGTGGTGAATTAAATATTCTGAAATATAATTAAGAACATTTTCTTTTAGAAGGTTTGGACTTTCAATGGCTTTGCAAATTTCTAAATCTTCGTCAGTGAATTGTCCTTTACCTTGCAAAACCCAATCGTTATCATATTTGGACAATTCTTCAGGGTCCAGGAGCTGGTACTTTAAACGAGTCTGTTTAAAATAAAGTCATCCAAATTGTCAATTCAATATGAATCTGATGGTTTTAAGAGGCTATTGACTGATGCAGCTCTGTACGCTGCCTGGTATTGTTGAGGATTTGGATGATCTCAATTGTCTCCTTATTGGCGAATGGAACCAAAGTAGTTTTCTAAAAATCTTTGACTAATTCTTCCAGTTACTAAGAACTTAAAACCAAAATTATCCTTTATATCATTCCATAGGAGTAGCAAAAACTGAATTGATAGTTTCCACCCTTCAATACAAGGTAAGGTTTTATACCTACAGTTCTGAAGCTACCATGTATTAAACCTTTCCAATTTTTCTTTCAGCATTGGTATGTGGATGGATTGATCAGTCATTGCTCTCTTACAGTGTGTTTCATTGTTTAATGTCCTGCTATTGCAGCAATCAAAAAGGCCATTCATGTGTAAGAGGAACTCTGCTGTGTATGTGCTTTCAATTGTTAACTCTCCTAATCCCAGTGAACAGGCCATTTGAATTAGAAACACTTTGACTGCAAATTTGGGCAGCTAAACTGACTTTCATGTTAGAAAATGCTGGTAACTTGATATGTTTACGTTTCAGCTTATGTGTGCTTTGAAACTTACCAATTTCTTGGTCTATTTTGAAAAAATGTTCTAGGACTGCCCAAGAAACTAGATTGCCTTCCACTATTATGGGATACCGTTTGAAATTGTTCCTCACACTTTTCAAGAGATGTGGAGGATCAATTTCAATGAATGGCTTTTCCACTGATATCCCCATACTTTTGAACAAATTTTGATTGCCTGTTCCTTGGTCACAGACTACAGCTTTGGCCAATACGTTTTAGGTGAGTTACGCAATCATGAAGCAATATCTTCAAAGTCTGTTCGTGACAAGCATCTTTTGTGAGGAAGTAACCAATTGGTGGTTTGAATTTCAGTTTTATGTCATTCACCATGAACACTAGGGCCTGATTTGCGTACTATTTTGACCTTCCATATGGACCGAAGTCTACGAAACCTTCAAATGTTATCGTTTTCATTATTGTCAAAATGTTTAGTTGAATGGCTATAATTATGTTCAGTACAAATATATTTAAATGGAATAGAATTCAATAGATAGTTCTGGGTTTAAATTCATAGGAATTGACTTTATCCACTGTAAAAAAAAATTTCATTTAAAGCTAGTGTTCATCATTGTGAATATTTTATATAAATTATCATTTTCTTCGTTGAATTGATTTTGGAGGGCATAATTTGGCATTTGTAGTGCGGCGCTTACCTTACACCATGTTGTAGTTGTAACATGATCTTCAGGTGCATTTTCATTTGCTACTATTTGAATTAATTATAAATGAACATAAGGCAGTAAGAGACCATGGCGGGATATGTTTTTGCCTTCAGTTTACCTAGGGAAAACCGTGGTTTCATTGGAATTTTCCAAAAAAAATAGTAGGTGTAGCTAATGGTGTAAGCCTGTTTTTGGTTTTGATATTCATAAAACAATCGTCAGTGAAATGAAGCCCGCAAAATACGTGATTAAAGTGTAAGTAATCTGTAGTTTTATTTTGGAGCTTTTCACTGTTTACATTTTGCAGCCACTGCAGAACTATTAAGTTTTAAGAAATGTTAATGTATTAGAATAGGCTTATTAAATTAAAACGCGTATTCACCGGTCTTTATCCCTTGGAAACTTGAAAGAAAAAGACAGACACGTGGTTACCTTTATATTCGATTTACAATTTTTAGCCGAACAAGACATTTCAAAATAAATTAAACTCGCAAAAATACCTAAAACACTTTCTTTTTTGCGTCTTCTCAAACTCTAATCTAGCACGCGCCGGAGATACTACTAGCGCCATCAAACGCCCGGGAATTGTGGACATTCTCGGCGAATAAAATCGTACCACGGATTTTTTAAAGAGAGGCGCCTCTCTGTAGCGAAACGACTTTACACTCTCTGGTGTTACTTAGTGTAGAGCAAAGACTATATATACGCTTCCGTATATATAGTCTTTGGTGTAGATAATGGTGTATTTTTCTCGACGAACCTTGGGTGTAGAGCATAGAAATAGAAATTAGACTAGAAGCACTGCCCTTTCCGCCAATCCCAAGGGAAACAGGCGAGCTAGAAGGCTGACATTAGGGTGGAATCGCGATGTACGTGCCATCTGACAAACGCATTAAACATTGTCGCCATGGCTACGACGCGAATTTCGAAGAGGGAAAAAAAGGCGATCCACTGCGCATCACGTCGTGCGCAGCGGTGGTCTTTTCGTGATTAAATTTTTGCGTCTAAAAGCATATCCGCAAAAATTGTTTCACATTGTAAAGATAGATCTGGGAAAGAAATAAAATTCTCATTTCATAAGTATGTAATATTATAGTAAATATTTTATAATAATCTCAGAATAAGAGATTTTTTACACTAATATTTCCTCTGAGAAATGCTGAATTACTAGGAAAATGGGTTTTAGCGGTAAATCGCGAAAATTGGACTCTATCTTCAATTACTTCATATGACTGTGTATAGTAAACATTTCTGCCGAATGAAATTTACTTTCAAAATGGAAGGCACCATTTGAAAGCAAATGCTGTACCTATACAAGTAAAAATTACCCTATACATTCTGAAATAAAAAAGTTACTGAAATATGAATAATTTCTTTATTAAAACAAGAATTTGAAAGAGCTCCAAAAATATCTATTCCAGAACAAAGCATATTTACATCTTCTAGAATCTTGAGTATGCCAATTTATTGATTTTAGTAATTGTTATTTAGTTTCCCTATTTATCAGAGGTTATTTCAGAAAACTTACGGAAAAAGTGAACTACCGGAAACCACTCAATTTGACTCATAGAAATCTCATAGCTAACTAGAATCTTGGAGGAATAAAACAAGTATACAGGAGTTGCGGAGTGCTGCGAAATCGGTTTCGTCAGTGACCGTGAACTCGCGCGAGACGGAGGGGTTCAAACGCGACTAGCGCCAACTGCATTCGGAATTTTGCAACTATTCTCATTTTATAGCATTGTTTTCGCTTCATCTGGTTTGTTTTATTCCTCCAAACAAATACGAGTCATTTTGGAAAAAGGCGCAAGGAATTTAGAAATGTTTCAAAACAAACCAGACGACGCGAAAACAATGCTATAAAATGAGAATAGTTGCAAAATTCCGTATGCAGTTGGCGCTAGTCGCGTTTGAACCCCTCCGTCTCGCGCGAGTTCACGGTCACTGACGAAACCGATTTCGCAGCTCTCCGCAACTCCTGTATACTGGTTTTATTCCTCCAAGCTAGAATGCTGCCGCCTACGGCCGAGCTTGACGCCAGTTCGCCTTGAACCTTCAGCCAATGAGAGGCCGTAGAGTGGTTCCGCCAAGGAGGATAATAATCCTCCTTGGATCCGCTACTATAGCGGGAGATAGGTGACGTCATTCTCTCTGGTGACATTAAATTCTTGGCAGAACCACTCTTTGAGCTCTGATTGGCTGAGATCTGGCTATCGTCTGCCACGGCGTTTGGCCCATTTGCCAGTTACACGGCAGCATTCTAGTTACCTATGAGATTTCTATGATTTGACTTGACTAATACTAGGTGGTTTTTTTTCGCTTGTCCGGGGACAAAAAGTGTAAACTTTTTACCCTAAGACGTTTTATTCGCCTGTTCTCGGGTTAAGATTTACCCTGTCCCGAATTTTGTTCGCTTGTTCCGGAGTATTAGGGTTACACTTTTTACTCCTCCTCGAAAGGAGGTGTAGAGGGAGTAATCTAGTTTTGTCGTCTGCTTAAATTTCGTTGCACGAAAATATGACGGGAATCTTTTTGTAAATAACCTTTAACCTTTAACTACTCCCTTCCTACTCCAACTCGTTTTTTTCGTCAAGACAGAATTGAAGTAAAATGACGTCATATGGCTACACTTTTTAACCTTCTCAAAAAACCCAGAACAGGCGAAAAAAAACCACCTATTGATGATAGTTTAAAAGACACTGAAACCAAGATTTTGGAATCTCATGTAGGCATATTTTAAATCACACTGAAATAATTAAAATTTAGTTAAACTGTGATTATTTGTGGTATTTCAGACTTACAATGATTGCGCAAAGTTAACGTGTGACTTTAAGGGTGACACGGTAGATATAGTAGATTCTTGAGATTTTTATGATTTTCCTGAAGCTGTTTAAATAACTTAATATAATGTCAAATAAATAAAAAAAAAGTTTTTAATACGTTACCTACGATCTGTTTTATGTTATTCCACGTGACCATATTGACTTATTTAGTTTAAATTGTTTCTATGAGATGGCGCGACTATCGCGATTCCACTCTGATGGCAGCCTTCTAACTGGTACGTCCCCGCCCAATCCAATCGTGCTTCTAGTCTAATTTCTATTTCTATGGTGTAGAGTGCTACTAGTGGGCCAGTGGCGCCTCTAACGGCTGGTCAAAGGCTTCTCCCGTGTTTCGAAAGTGTTAACAGGTTTTTGTAAGAAGACGCCTGTATGTATATTCTTTTGCCCTGTCTAGTAAGCGAAGCGTATTTATAGTCTTTGGTCTCTGACAGTGACTTTCAGACGCGAAATCACACGAGGTATTAAGCGACTGGATAGTTTTAAGTTTATATTTGCTTCAACATGTTATACAAGTAATTTAAGTAAACATTTAATTAAAAAATTGAAGAGTTCTATGTATCCATTACAATTCAAAATTTAAGAAGTTAAGACTTGGCTGGTTTTTGTTCTTCAATATGCGCAGACCGAGGGGTAAGATACTCTGTGAACTCGGTGTACAACTGTACACTGCCGTACCTTTGACAGTGCTAAATGGAACTCGCGAACTCTTGAAAATATGTACCTTTAACAGTGCTAAATGCACGAACTCGATGTACAGATTATCTGAGACTGTCTTACCCCTCGGCGCAGACAGTATTTGAAATCTATTATTTGTATATAGCGTTTGTACTGGGCTGTAGCTTATGCATGTTTAACAAGTATATTTGGATACTTTTTGTGGTTTGGAAGTTAGAAATAGGTAATTAAACTAGCATTAAAGTACTTATTTTGACATTACCTTCTACAATAGTGGAAGATAAAGTAAAAAATCACCTGAAGCAAAACTTCAAAAGGTCTAACTGTGTCTTATTTAGTAATAAATTTTGTAATTTATTACTTATAGAATGGAAAGTAATGAGCTACAAAGTGTGTTAGATTTACACGCTGAAGAATTGAAGAATGCTAAAGAGAAAAACCAAAGCATTTTTCATGATTTAAGTACATCTGATACCTTCCCAGAAAGTGTGGTTTTAGATCACAACTATGCCAAAGCATGGAATCTGCATCCTGAGGCTGATCATGTTAGACCGGCAAAAATTCTTTTTATGAAAGGGGTGCTGTTTAATCCAATTGAAAATGTCAAGTTAGTCTTAATTTAATGTTTGATATTTATAATTGATAGGTCGGACATTCTCTAAAGTACAGTGTTATTTGATGGAGATTTTAGGTGTAACTCACTTCCAAAATTTTGTGAACGTTTTCAAGTTCTCAAAATTTTTAAACTGACTAGTTACTTTAACTTAATGAATGCACCTAAGAAAGTCTTCATAGTAATAAATTGAGCAAGAAATAGGAAAAATTGAATGTCAGACCTACTGATAAATGCTTAAATTCTAAAATTTTATATTTTAGAGGTGAAGAAGTAATTGATGTTGAAACGATGGATTCTAAATTACTACCAGCGTATGATATGCCCAGGGCCAAAAATGGAATGAAAGAGTGTGAAAGGTTTTGTAATTTAAATCAAGATGATTCAGATTTGGAAAATTGGGAAGAACAAATTTCAAAGTAAGTTGTTGAATTTAAATATTAAAGTTAATGGTTTTATAATAAGTATTAATCATTGTAGAGTAACATGGTCGAGTAGTCAAAAGTCATTATTTGATAAAGTACTAAAAACACTTTATGGTGAAAGATTAGCCCTTCTTGCTAATCAACAAAATTCAAATGAACCTGTTTTGAGGCGCTTGGCTGTTGATAAAATGGCCAGTAGATTTCGATCTATTTTTGGTTCTATATCGTGGGACATGATGTTACTGCATTGGCTGCACCAAGTTTTATGTGATAATTTACCTCAAATATATCTCGCCCAATACCTGGACATATTACAAACTTTAAAGTCAAAAGTAGGTACAATGCGTACAACTTTTTATAGAAATTTAAAACTTATGATCTTAAAACCACATTCACAGGCTCCTTCGCTGGTTGATAAAATGCTATCTGGTAGTAAAAATGTGGATAGCTTACAGCATCTACTAAAACGTCCATGGGATCCTATATCCTCTTATTTGAATCAAAACAAAGTGGTATGTTCAAGAAAAATATTCTAAAAACTTAAAGCTCAGGCTCATGTTCCATCCACCCAAACATAATACCCTCTTACATAAGTTTACGACTAGGGCTGTGCGAGTCCTGTTTTTTGAATCTCGAGTCCTAGAAATTTGGGCTTGCGAGTCCTTGAGTCCAAATATTACGGACTTTATCGAGTCCTCGAGTCCTAAAGAACTAGTTTTGAAGCTTTCGAGTCCAATATGAGTCCGGAATTTGTTTAACGAGTCTAATTAGAGTCTTAAATTTATTTACCGCTGTTTAAATAATCATTAAATTTGTAAATTTATTAATAGTGGTTGCAAATTAAAAAGGCTTTGTTAGTATTTCACTTTATTCAGTTTTGAAAACTTTTAACTTGAGAAACTTCAGATCATCTAAGAAAAATAAGACGTGAGCAAAAAAAGACCTTGCTGAAGATTTGAAAAAGAAACAAACTAAAACACGCAGCCTGAGGCACACTCGACGCTGTGACTCATGGCCAGTGGTATAGCCAGAAATTCCTCAAGGGGGGGTCGAAGTATGTGAATGTTAAGAGGGGGTTGAGAAGGGGGTGGAAATTTAGTGCAGTCAAAGGTAGACCCAAGGGGGGGTTTGGACACCGAAACCCCCCCCCCCTTGTCTACGCCACTGCTCATGGCGAACAAATCGAGACCTGCTAAACCGCGACGGCAGCACCATTTCGGAATTATTTGAAAGCCGTATGAAAGTAACCAAATATCAGAGTGATTTTTTATTTTTTTATATTTGACTCGCTGGGTAATTTTCAAATTATCTATTTACTCGAGTCCGCTTCGAGTAATTATTTACCCCTTTCGTGAGAATCTGGTACTCGGGCGGGTAATAAAATTTCAAGTCGGGGTCAGAGTACTAGCACACCCCTATTTACGTCTGTAAAAGTAAACTTTCTCGAGTCCCAAGTCTTCTGTAAATTTAGCATTTAAACACTTCTATTTACATTTATTACAAATTCATATCAAAATCTTAATGTGAGTTTCACCATATTCTTTGGGCCTATTATGACATAAGATAGCCTGATCTATGTTACCAGAAGACAGCTTTATTTTATAAATGTCCAGGCCAGTGGCTAATAGTGGCCAATAATGTCTATTAAAGGAAATTAGGAATATTGTGCGTAAAAACATAAAACAACTAGTTTTATTGCAATTTTTAAAATATTTAAAGGTAGTAACATTATATTTTAATTAGCAAGAATACCAGAAAAAATAGTCTCAAGTACAATTTGGAATGCAATGTCTTTGATCTGAGTTAGTCTCTCAATTGAAAATATATTGTCCACTATTTTCCGTATTGATCAGTAAACTTATTGTTCTGGAGGAATATTTCCCCTATAATCCATACCATTTTCCAAATTAGCGCATTGCTGATCATATTTATTTTAGTAATCTGTTCCGTTAATGGTTTAAATAGAAAAGATTACCCAAAAATCCTCTCATTGTATGGACACCTGGTGACCCTGCTTACAGCTGTGTTGGACAATCACGCAGAATGAAATTCTGGCATACACAATTTTCTAATTTGGGAAAATTAATAACAGTCAATCCTCAAGTTAACCCTGGTGTTACTATTGGGGAAAGTTTGGAAGCAATTATTACAGCTGTGAGATACGAAGTTATGGAGGTAACCAATTTTAAAAATGGATAAGCTGTGATGCAAAATGGCTATTTTGGAAACATTAATGCACTGAAGGCAGAACCTATCTATAGAGAATATAAATCTAAGATTTCAGTGTAATGCGTAACTTGTAATATTGTCCAAGTTGATTGAATTTTTAATTGTAATACGGTGACTTAGATACCACTTTCGTAGTATCAACTATTCCAAAAATGTCATTTTGAACAATAAAAAGGATTGATAGTATATATTTTAAGTCATAGGACTAATAGTAATTATTATTTTAATTTTAGTTGAAATTAAATTTTCCATCTCGTCCAATTATTTTGGTTGGTTGGACAATTGGTGCCTTAATTGCTTGTCAAGTTGCTCTTTTTGAGCCTATCAATGCTATTGTTTGTTTGGGCTTTCCTTTAACAGGGGTTAATGGCTCTCGTGGGGTAAGCTATATATATTTTTTAAAAACGGTTCAAAGGTAGCAAATTTGTTGAAGGGTGTTTCTATTTTTTGGTTATTTAGGATTTAGATGATCCATTGCTTGAAAACCGAACTCCTACACTTTTTGTAGTAGGTCAAAAAGCTAGTATGTGTTCAGTTGATGACATTGAAGATTTTCGTGAAAGAATGCGGGCCGAAAGTGGTCTTGTTGTTATTGGAGGTGCTGATGATCATTTGAGAGTATGTCGACTGAAGAAACAACTAGAAGGAATTAATCAGAATATTGTTGATAGGTGTATTGTGGTAAGTTAAGCTAACATCTTATTTGAATGTATTCTTAATATGTTATTTCTCAGGATGAGATGTACAATTTCCTATCAACTGTTTTGAGTCAACCACCAATAAATTATTCAGATATAATAATAGATAAAGTAAAATTTGAAGCACCAAAAAGAAAACGAAAGTCAACTGCTATGATAGATCCTCCTTACCCAGATCCAACAATTAAAAAGCCACGAACTAAGAAAAATGTATATTATTTTTATATAGATACGCTCTCTGACTAAATATAAATTAATTTTTTTAAGAGTGGATTTCCTTTCAATTCATTTTCTGGTAATGTTTCTCCATCATCTCCTGGGTCATCCACAACGGAAACTTCAAGTACAACTTCAAGCACATGTGAAACGTTTAGTGAGTAGCTGTGGAACAAAGCCTGTTAAGATTTGTTTGGCTACATTGCATCATTCTGCTTTTTGCATTTTTATTGAGTATCTGAGATTAATTAATTGGCTAATATGAAATTTGTCTTTCTTATTAGTATGTCTGAAATTTCATTTATTTTGATATAAGATTTTCTTAATGCTCTAATAAAAGTGCATTAAAAGTAGAATAAATGTAGTGTATTGTTTATGTTACTTCTGATGAAAACTGTTTTAAGTTTTATCTATTTCCGAGTCTTTGCATGCTATTATGGCAGTTTATCTGGGGTGTTTGAAGTTAAAAATATTTAATTTTTATGTTCCACTTGGTAGAACAATTCTGCACTATTTCAATTTCAAAAACTTATGTTCCATACTAAATATTATTTTTAATTTTTTTAGTGGAAAAAGTTTTCAAATGTAACGGTCGTAGTGCTAAACCTCAAATTAGCAATAGCAGTCTTCTTAACTTGGAGGAAATGAAACGAAAAAAGATAATGGTGCCACCAAATGGAAATGGATCCAGTTTCACTCCAATTGACCTACCTCCTCCTGAAAGAGAAGATAAAGCGTCTTTCTTCTCCCAACAACTTGGACTACCGGTTATAAGCCCTAGTTTGGTTTCCACAGCAGCTTCATCTTTAGTTACTACTTCTGTTATGAATCCAACAAGCGGATTGCCTCGAACACTATTTTCTAGTCAGAGTAGCATAGTTCCCTTTACAAGTATGTTAAAATATTTTTAATTAAGAACTAAGAATTATCCTTAAGGCAATTTTATTTTACCGAACAAAACAGCATTACCACAAATGTCGCAACCAACTTTCACTAATTCTTGTATGACAACTAATAGTAGCCCTGCTGGCAGTGGGCGTTTAGTGGTGCCTAAAGGAAACTCACCTCCCGGCCTTAGCCTCAACATTGGTTCCTTGTCAAGCTTAAGCAGCTTTCGACAAACCATGGTAAACTAATAACATAAGGCAAATGGAGACTCAGTTGTATTACCTTGATGGCTCTGAAGATATTTTTAGTGTTAGTCAAATCATTCTAGGGCACTGAGTATCTGACAAAAGTGCTACCATTGAAGTCTCCATATGCTTTAATTTTTAAAAAGTCAAGAAATGTAGTTTTTTCTCTTTTAAGGGTAATGTGACTCCTACAACAGCAGTACCTTCAAGCCCTAAATTGATGGGTGTTACTAGAAATATCAGACCGAAATCTCAAAATCATCTTCTTCCTGCTAGTACTGGAATTAATCCACTTTATGGCAAACGTCTCCTACCATCTACTACTACTTCTTCCATCATTTTGACGCCAAGGGTAGTCAGTAATTCACAACCAACTTCTAATTTATCATTTTTAACAATGGCCAATCCTATGCTATCGAATATTCTTGGGTCAACTTTGGATGCAATGCCGACCTTGAAAAACACACTTGCACCAGCTAATCAAAGTGGCTTTGACGTTCCATCTCTTCCCGCACCATTAAATTTAAGTAAAGCTTCAGAATCTGATCGGATTAGAACATATCTGAAAGCACCTCAACGAACAACCAGCATAGTTAAAACTACAACATATGTAAAAGGATCAATAAATAAGCCCAAAGAAGACTCTAACAACATGGTTGCAGCTGTTTCTGTTGATAAGCCTCCTACATTAAGTGGTACTTCATATGCAAGCTCAACAAAAACTATTAGTAATCCATCTGGAACCACGGTAAATACTAAAAGTAATGGTGCGCGCAAATTGCAAGTTATAACATTTTTGAAGCCACCTCCCATTTCAAACAGTGGGAATAAGGAAGTAAAGACAACAGCTTTGCCAAAAACAATTGTATCGCAAGCACCTAATACAACTTCTTGTAAACTTAGCAGCCCAGAAAATGCTAGTGGCACTCTGAGACTAATTTCGAGTGCAATTAGGGTTGCGGAGCAAAAAAATCATGGGAACTCGGGCACTATGGAAATTAGTACAGAACCGAGTCAGAAAATATCATTAGCTCAACTAAGTAGTGATTTTCAGAGTGAATATTTGAGAAGTGTTTGCAAACCATCTCCCGCTGTCCAAGAAGAATTTAATGTACCCAAAGTTCAAAATGTTGAGAGTGAACCAAGTGCCTCAATTAATCCCGTAGTTATAGATGACACTGAAAGTGTCGACTCTGGATCTGAAGTGAAGTTAGTGGAAGAAGTGACGTCAAATGAAACTGAAATGGCTGTTCAAAGTTTAATGATGGAACCAATTACAACTGATTCAGCGCCAATTACATTTGTAACTAGTACTACTGGAGTTGTTGATTCAGCTATTACAGATCGGTTGAGCCATTTGTCAGCTGGTACGCAAGAAGCAATCTTGGCCTTAACTCAGCTATCAGAGCTTGCTTAGTTGTACACCTATTTTGTTTTAATTTGCTTTTTATTTAATTTGTTTTCCTTTAATTTAAGCTTACGTGGCTTTTGATCATTATAAGAGGATTCGGTTTAATAAAATAAAGGGTCGTTTTAACTATCAATTTGCTTATCATTATATATTTTAATTTTAAATAAAATTTGTTGATAGATTTGTTACAACTCAATGATTATTTAATCCCACTATTATGTTTGAACATTTTTCTTATCTCACACATTTGAAATGTTTTTAAACCATATGAGCAGAAGTAAGTAATGTAAAAGGAAGTATGAAGTTCCATATATATAGTGGATCAATGAATTTCACATTTCTTGTACCAGGTTTAACAGAACCTAGTTGCAATAAAAACAAGTCCTAGCGCGTGCTAGTAGAGATTTTTCGATTTAGTTTCTACTCCCTTTAGGTAACCATTGATCAATATCTTCCATGTTATAGGGAACATAACCTGGGGAAAATATGACGGCAATAAATAAAAAGAAAATACAGTTTGTTCAATTATTGCTGTTAATATAATTAGATTAATTGTGAAGATTTCGACTTAGGAAAAGTGTTCAGTTAATTTAAAAAATATAATTGCTTGTTAAATGTGCTTCTAATGAATGGCGGAGTTCAATCTAAAGCTCATTTTGGGCCATCACATACCCCACTTTTCCATAATGTAATAGTCAGAACGGATGGGTAGAGAGCCTAAAATATATTCCACCGCCGGGAGTGGCAGAAAAATTAAGTGTTCATAAAAAATTTAAAGGAAATATCACCTGTAGTACTTTTGTCACCCTACCATATTAAAGTTAAAATTTGTGCCATGCATAAATGCACAAAATCCCAAGAGATATTTTTACCATAAAATCTCAATTTTTGAAACGTCTTGTCCTTTAAAATTAAGAACACACTAAGCATTAAGGAGCCTTTCACAAATTATGTAAGAGGGAGGATGGTTTGTACAAGCGTTACTTTATCTTACCGAAATATGTTGTACCGGTCTCCCTCCTTTGACAACCACACTAAACTGCTAGACGTCCTACAAGCCACTCTCCGCTTCAATGCAACTCTTCGCTCGGAGTTAATACTGCTGGGGGACTTTAACTATCCCTACGTAAACTGGTTCTTAGGACGCACTGTTCCCCCAGCTGATGCCGCCACTAAGCGTTTTTTCGAAATGGTCACTGACGCCAACTTAACACAGTCCATCTACTGTCACACCCGTTTGGGATATGTCTTTCAGCGCCCTAGTACACTGGACCTTGTCTTCTCTATTGAAGAACACCTTGTCTACGATGTCAAACAGCTCCCTCCGCTGGGTAAAAGTGACCACAATGTCATTCTCTTATGCATCGCCTGCCCAACACCATCGGTGCCTCACCGCCAATGTCGTGACTTCTTCAGAGGGGACTACGACTCGTTCGGTACCTTTATCTCCCAGGTCGACTGGCGAGCTGAATTTGGCTCTGGCGATGTTGAATTCTGCTGGTCCCGTTTTTCGGCCATCCTTCATGACGGTATTCAGCGTTTTGTTCCTCTTCGTCCGGCTCATTTCTCTGCACGCTTCCAGAAATCTTTACATTTTAAAACCACTACCTGGGCGCAGTACGTGCGTTCTAAACGCCGTGGGTACTCCCAATCTCGGGTTAAAAAGGACTACGCTGCGTACAAAAGTGCCAGGAATGCCGTAACTAATGCTAGTCGGAACTTTAAGCGCAAATTTGAAGCTGACCTCACTGCGCAAATTGCTTCCAATCCGAAGGTCTTCTACAGTCATGTTAATAGATTGCGGCGAACTAAATTCACCATTACAGCGATGAGGGCCTCTGATGGCCAACTTGTCACTGAACCTAGTTTGATGGCTACTATCCTCACTGACCATTTCATCTCTGTTTCCTCTACTGTCAATCAATCATTTTCGCCCTCTACTGTGCCTCCCACACCGGGCAGTACCCAGCCTTCTCTCGACTCCTTTTCTTGTACTGCGGCTGATGTACACAAACAACTGCTGTCGTTGAACTCTACCCAATCTGCTGGCCCCGATGGGCTACACCCGTTCCTGCTTAAACTCCTAGCCAATGCGCTCGCCTCTCCGTTATGCATCATGTACAATATGAGTTTCACTACAGGGATTGTACCCCAGCAATGGAAGAGTGCCAACATCACTCCGATTCATAAAGCTGGCTCCCGTGACAACCCTGCCAATTACCGCCCTATTGCCAACACCTGTCACGTTGCTCGAATTGGAGAACGCTTGGTTGATAAACCCATCCGTGCCTTCCTGGAGGCCACCAGTTTTCTCCATCCGTCTCAACATGGATTTCGCGTCAAACATTCTTGCACCACTAATCTCTTGTCCGCCACCAACGACTGGACCACCTGGTTGGATGAGGGGAAGCCTGTCGATGTCATTTATCTAGACTTCAGAAAAGCGTTCGATACCATTCCCCATCCTGAATTGATTGCTGCTCTGCAGAAAGCTGGTATTACGGGAGCTGCTCTCACATGGCTCTCCAACTTCGTCATCGGGCGTCGGCATTCTGTTGTCCTTCAAGGGTATGCTTCACCACCACAAACTCCTCTCACAGGGGTTCCCCAGGGGAGTGTGCTTGGTCCGATCCTTTTCACCGTTTTCATCAATTCCATGCCACAGGTGGTCCAGCACTCTCGACTCTACTTATTTGCCGACGACTCAAAATTAGCAAACCAGGTTTCCACCTCATTAGATCAACAGCGCCTCAATCAAGACCTCCAGGCTGTGGCGGCCTGGGCTAACGCTCACAAAATGGAATTTAATGTCTCTAAATGTGGAGTGAACCACCTTGGGCGTACTAATCCCTGTGCTTCGTACTTTTTGGGTGGTTCTACTATCTCGACCAGTGATTCTCCGGTGCGCGATCTCGGAGTTTGGGTGGACTCCTCCCTCAACTTCAGTCACCACTGCACAAAAGCTGTTAAAAAGATTAATTCTATCACCGGCTTGACACGTCGCTCTTTTTATTTTCGCTCCCCACGGCTGATACGTACCCTGTACAACTACCTTGTCTTGCTCTATATCAACTTTGGATCCGAAGTGTGGAGCCCGCCCCTTCAAGGTGACCGGGACAACCTTACAAAAGCCCACAACCGTTTTACTAAACTCACTAAGGGCCTCGAGTGCCTTCCTCCGGTTGCGCGGAATGAGGCCCTCAAGCTGGACTCCCCACTTCTCAGACACGCGATTAATGACCTGGTGTGTATCTGGAGCATGTGGTCGGGTCAGTCTGCTCTCCAGTTGTCCGCTTTCTTCAAATTAGACACTCTTCGCAAGACCAGGGGTCATGCAGCAAAAATATTCAAACCACGGGCCCGGACCAAACAACGTCAATGACACCTTGCTTTCCGTGCTATCCAAACTTGGAACTCCCTCCCCGCAGATGTACTTTCTGCTCAATCTCGTTGGACTTTCCGCAGCCGCACTCAGGAGTTTCTCCATTCTACCGTTTAATTTTTTTTTCTTGCTTTTCCACTTGTGGGTTATATAGAAGCTATTCTAGCTTCGTAACTTGTATTTTTTCTTAATAATAATAAATAATAAATAAATACACTTGGAATGTCTAAGGTTCGGTGATACGAAAGCGCGCCGTGAAAAAGGCGGGGCTTAACTATGTCAAGTGTAAGCATAGAAATCTCATAGGTAACTAGAATGCTGCCGTGTAACTGGCAAATGGACCAAACGCCGTGGCAGACGATAGCCAGATCTCAGCCAATCAAAGCTCAAAGAGTGGTTCTGCCAAGAATTTAATGTCACCAGAGAGAATGACAACATCTAGCTCCCGCTATAGTTACGCGGAAACAAGGAGGATTATTATCCTCCTTGGCGGAACCACTCTACGGCCTCTCATTGGCTGAAGGTTCAAGGCGAACTAGCGTCAAGCTCGGCCGTAGGCGGCAGCATTCTAGTTACCTATGAGATTTCTATGAGTGTAAGACGTAACACGACATTTCAAATTCATTGGCTCGAGCGGTGCCTAAAAATAACGTAGGCACCGGCTCGAGGTTTGACGCAAAAAGAATGCGTCGTCATGGTAACATATAGGCGATCTTCCCACGCAAAAAGGCTTATAAAACAATGGATTTAAAAACTTCAATTTGTTATCGTACTTAATATTTTGAAGTAATTATAATGTTCTTCGCGAAAGAAGTGTAGTGATACCTAATTTCAGGTATTTGTATGGTTATAAAAGAGATAATCAGGCAAGCTAATAATCTATCTTAAATCTAAACAACACCAGCATAAAACGAACTTCTGCCTACAAATATCTGGGGTTATATTTTGATGAGGACTTTAGTTGGTCACATCATATCGACTACACCTTTAACAAAGCAAAGCAAAAGCTTTGGATATTTAAACCTTTTCTCAATAGTCTGAGTAAAAGCAATCTTTGTATTTTATATAACTCATTGATACAATCAGTCCTCGACTATGGTGATATTTTTTATAACCACGCATCGAAGTCTAAATTAAAAAAGCTGCAAATCCTACAAAACAACAGTACCCGTTCCATTCTACACAAACATTCCAGATCATCTGCCACAGACGCCAGGACTGAGTTAGAATGGATGAACTTAAATCAAAGAGCAATATATCACACGCTAATCCTTATGTATAAAATTTATCATAAAAGTTGCCCAGTCTACATTACCGACATATTCATTCAAACACTCAACACTAACCACACCTATTGCACAAGAACTTCGAAAATCAATTTCAACGTCTCCACGAAAACCAACAAATATAGTGAGAAATGCCTTAGAGTTAGTGGTAAACTGGTATCAAGCTCTGGAATTCACTACCCCTAACATTAAAAAACGAAGATACGCTCTTAGCGTTCCAGAGAACTCTGAAAAAAATATATATATGATTGTCTTTAACTTAATTTAATTTTTTAATTCAATGGACCTCATGTAAACCAGTTACAAACTGATAAGAGATATCCAATAAAAAAAGCTTTACTATTATAATAACCATGACAAGGCTTAATGACGAGTTTTCGTCGAATTAGGGTAGCCATGGGGTAGCGAGGCGCCAGTTTTTCTCGTGAGTTTTCCCGCTTTAAAACACGCCCATTTCTACGAGCTTCATCACGGCCGTAAAAATCTTCCTTAGACCTTGGAGGAATCACGGCTATTTCCTCCAAGCTTAGACCATGGATTAACAATAACTCACAGGGATAGTTCTCTTACATAGAACTATCATTGCCAGCCAAAAATACGTTTGCTACCATAGATATAGGAAACGTATATAAAGGTCTAGATAAAATATTTCAAAGGGAGTGAATACGAAGGTGACAGCTAGCAGAAACGCGTAATTTCTGCAGGCGATCCTTATAAGGCGCTATCTATCGGTAAGAAAGCCCTTGCTATCGCCGCGAGAGCCATTGTCTCCGGCTTAAAAATTATTCTAAAAGTCACCAACAGATGGTGTCTAAAGACTACGGCCTGCGGAAAGTACTAAAATGCTAAGAGAGCTCGCGCTCTTGGTCACGTGCCTTCCTCGGTGTCTGCTAGGTGTCAATTCCGTATTTTATGTTAGGCTTAGACGCCCCGAAATTTATCTAGACCTTTATATACCTTTCTTATATCTATGTTTGCTACAAACTCTTCCCCTCTTACAGTCCTACACTCCCCACTTTCCGCCCCAAAACCAATTCAAATCCGGAAATAGTAACGCCATCTCGTGTCTGAAATCGACTCTATGGTTTCTTAATATGGTTTTTAAAAATGGCGATTGTCAGTAAAATTGGTCCGCAGATTATTTTATTCGGAATTTAATAGGATTTGTCATTGTTTAAGCAGTGCCCCCGCCAGCAGTAGGCACAAGTAGGCACGTGCCTATGTTCAAAAATTTTAGGCCTATTTTAGGGGCCTCTAAAAGTTTAAAAAAAATTGCCTCTGGGGCCTCCAAATGTGATTTTTAAATTTTATTTATTTTTAAAAATTGGTCATCTAGCCTCCTAAAAAAAAGAACTCCCTAACAAAACGTTCCCTTTTGAACCACCTATACTCGAAATCAATATTACTTGAGTACACAAACAAAGGCAGCGAACTCTGTGGTTTCTGCGTTTGGTAGTGTACTCTGTTAACATTGATATAGAGTATATGACAAAAAACTGGCCCGGGACGGGGAATTCCGTCGTGCAAGGAAAGCAGCAAAAAAAAACCACCTGTTCGCCTCAGTGATAACTTAGCTCCAACCAACACAATAAACATAAGCTTAGTTTCTAGGAATTCTACAAAAGGGGGCATAAAGTGAGAAACTGAATTTCTTTAATACGACTTAAACCGTTGCAACGCTTAAACGAAGGGAAATCCCAGCGGAGCTGAAGTCGAAGCGTAAAGCATCGTACCAGTCACTACTTTGAATAGAGAGCGTCCTGGGGATTAGGGTTTTTTCTTTTTTACTCCTTGTCCCTTTTGCGAAATCACGTGATATCAGTGACCACTGATCGTAGAGAAAGGACCTAGACCTTCGGTGGTCGGACTTGTCCCAGATAACGCGCGTTTCTTCATTTCGTTTTCTGCTCCTGAACAAACAGGTAGTTCTCAATTTCGATTCTCTCCCAGTCAAATTTTTTCTAAGTCTCTTCCGAGACTAACTTTGCCAATACAGCCTTTTTAAAGGCTATTTAGCTGTTTTAAGCTAATTTTTAAACAGCCTTTTTCAAGGCTAATTAGCTATTCTAGCTAAATTATTCAAAAAGTCCTTTTCAAGGCTAATTAGCTATTCTAGCTAAATTATTCAAAAAGCCTCTTCCAAGGCTAATTAGCTATTCTAGCTAAATTATTCAAAAAGCCTTTTTCAAGGCTAATTAGCTATTCTAGATAAAATATTCAAACCGCTTTTTTCAGGGCTTTGATATAGCTGGTATTATTAAAAAGTCTGTTTGAAGACTACATAGCTTTAACTAAGCTTTATTTTCTTAAACCTTTTTAAGGTTATTTCGCTATTAGTATATAATAGTAGCATTTTCAAATATGAGTACCAGAAAATTTTTATCTGGGTACCAAAAATGAGAAAAATGGAAAAGGGAAGATAGTTTCGTTAGTAATCAGAAAGGTGCAATGGCACGTTTTTTGAAATCGTCGGCGCAAAGCCATAACTATAGTTCTGAGAAAAACCTAGTCAAAGAATTGGGAAAGGGTTTAGAATCCTTGGAGACTGATAACAGTCACTGTTTTAGTAATACTGCTGAAGTTCTTCCAAACGTCAGTACTGATATGGAAATGGAACTGACTCATGAAGGAGAAATTGCAGAAACTAAATCCTTTTCCTAAAAGATTAATTGGCGGTAAAAATCGAGGTTTCAATTCTTCTTGGTATGACAAATATCAAATGATTGAATATTCAGTTGCAAAGGATGCAGTGTATTGTTTTTGTTGCCGTCATTTTTTAGGCAGTAGAAACACTGCATTTCTAAAGGGATTTTCGGATTGGAAAAACATGGGGACACAATTCGAAGAACACTTCACTTCCAACAAATCTTCTCACCAACTAGCCTACAAAATGTACTTAGACTACATGGAATCCAAATCCCGTGGATCAATAGTTTGCCAGGTTAACGACCACCATAGACTAGACGTTATTAGAAACAGAGAGGTCCTATCTACACACGTGGAAGTGATTATTTTATGTGCCCAACAAGATTTAGCACTTCAGGGGAACACTTACACATCCACCGACAATATTGGGAATAGGGGAAACTTTATTGCAATATTAGATATTAAAAAAATATCATGATTTAAAAGCAAGTTTAGTGAGAAAAATTATTGTTCAAGGGGTCAACTACTATAGGGTAGTTTGGGCGCTTTCCCAACGTGTTTAGCTCCGGGGGTCCGAATTAAAACGTAATAATTAGATTACTTTGAAATTTAAAATTGTCAAAATTATTTTAAGCACTAAACAAGAGGCTGTTTTACACATCAATATTAATTTAATAAGTTAAAACACAACAATAAAACAGTTCAGCTTGAAATAGCGCGAAACTAGACAATGGCCACTGTAGTCTTCCCCCTTAACAATGGGGGAGACAAGCCTAAATAAGTAGTTGATGAATTTGGGTAAAGAGGTAATCGTAGGGTGGAATTCTTCGATTAAAAGTAAAGTTGGTAATATTTATTTGTAAATAATATACTTAATAATAAAAAAATTATTAATTCAATAATAATAAAACTTTTATTAATTTAATAATAATAACATTTTTATTAATTTAATAATGATAAAATTTTTATTAATTTAATAATAATAAAAATTTTATTGATTTAATAATAATAAAATTTTTAAATAATTATATACAATTTGGCTAGTTAAAGAACAACAAAAATTACAAAGGAGTTTTTTATGGGGGCCTCTTAATCACGCAGTGCCTACTCGCGAAAAAATCCTGGCGGGGCTACTGTGTTTAAGCCGTAATTTTTTTAATCGCATAGGTAAATAGTAATTAGCTTTACATTAATAAAAATTCAACAGTTATTGGATTCTATTATTATTATTATCGAAAAAACATTTTACCTGATGAAAACATTTTAAGTGCTAAAAGCAGAAACGCGATGCAAAAAATTCATTAGATTTCGCGGCGCCCAAAAAAACTGCCCGTTTGCTCGCCGAATTGAATCGTTTCCGCTTAGGCCTAGTTCTGATTTCGCCCGCTAGGACCGATGGCGTTTGAATCAAACTTATTTTCGAAGAGAATATCCATGTGAGTTATTGTTAATCCATGCTTAGACCTTGGAGGAGAGAAGGGGATAATTTAAACTCGTACCCTAGATTCGAATACTGATTACTGAGAGCTTTCCCATTGACGGTTTTGTTACGAAGCGTTTACCCATTTCCGGCACGTGACCTCAGAAAAATCGGGCTCCATCAGTTGCGGTAAGGCGCAAACCATGGAGCGAATTTTTTCTGAGTTCCAGAGGGAAGTGGGTAAACGCTATCGGCAACGCGCGAGAGAGTGATTTCGAATCTAGGGTACGAGTTTAAATTATCTTTGGTAAGAGCCTGCGTTTACGTTCAAGGAGCTTGATTTCGAATCTAGGGTACGTAGTTATATTATCTTTGGTAGCATCTAGCGGTGGATAAATTTATTAAAAAATTCGAATTAGTCGTCTGCACATTTGGAAGACGTTTTTAGATCACACAAGGCTTAGGAATGCCCAACGGTCTTTTATGCGTTAGTTTAAATATTAAAACTTTTACAATTAATTCATTATTATGGGAAAGTACTGTTGTTATATAGATTGTAGAAGTTATTCAATATTTCACAAGAATATAACTTTTACTCCAGTACCTAAACCTGGAAAGAGAAAAGCTAATAAGTTGGAGCTCACCCAAAATTAATTTTTAGTATTAACCGAAACTCCATTACCGCATCAACTTTAAAAAACATAATTTTGTTTGCAATTTGAATTTCATTGATAAACGAGGCCCAACCCAAGAAAACCCATATCCATATGCATCTCAAAACCCAATTGAGGCTATTGATGTTACCAGGAGACATGACTAGGAGTTGACAGCGGTTGCCGCGGTGAATGGGCCCCGGCGTCGTGAACATAAATCCCGTTTTTTCCAATAATTCCCGCTTTCTACCAAAGACTATATATACGCTTCGCTTACTAGACCGGCGTGTTCTATGGCTCAACTTGCATACCGATTGTGGCTTCATCTCGACGCTGGTCAAAATTTTCCCCTAGCTTGAGCTGTGATACTTGTGGCGCCTCTAGCCGCGGGTCCAAATGTTAACCCAGCTTTTACAGTGCTACCAGAATTAGATTAGAGGAAGTTATCATAGAGCCATAGAGCCCACTGTGGGCGCATTTGACTTACCAGAGAGAGAGGGGGAAGACTAGGTGGGATGATAATTTTGGCCCCCCTATCACGAGAGTAAGACCGAGATCGGTATCTGGTGGAAATTTATATAACTACGGGAAAATGGCAGCCGATATAACCGCTGAAACGAATTTGCGATATATTATGGATATTAACAGCTTAGAAAGTGAGACAGATGCATCTAGGAATATGAATTTCCAACCTCCGAGGATGCATCAACTCAATATAGTTATTATTTAATTAGCAAATCTAAAACTAAAAATAAGTCTGTAACATGTAATTTCGATAAAAATTGGCAAAAAGTAACCATAAAATGGCAAATAATACTAAGCCTTCACGAAGTTTTAAATCGGTTTCTAAATACGGAAGGCACGAAATTACAGAGAAAAACGATTCAACAGCTAACAAATTTATCAATGTTGACATCATAACGAAGAGTTAATCCACCCTTACTGAATCAGTGGTAGTTGGGACATTAGTTTGTGATATTTCAAAGAAGATGATCAATTTTAATTATCATGTAGAATTACATTATGAAGTAAGTAAATTTGTATTTAGGAATTTTGGCATTAAATATAAATAAAAAATGTATAGAATATTGAAGCATATGTTTTAAATAACGCAATTCTTGACTGAACAAATAGACTTACATCTTGTTTTAAATATATTAGTTACTTAGGTAAATAGGTGTCATCCCACTCCCACGCTTCCAAACTCCAAAGTTCCATGTCTAACAACACTTAATATCTAAGCCTTGTAAAACGTACGGGGGGGGGGGGCAGAATAACAATAGTAGCGGGGATTGGTGTATATAGTAACGAGGCCTGCACACCAGGCGCACAGGGAGAAAAGTCCGCGAACAAACGTTATTTAGAAAGAACAAACGTGCTGAAAGTTATACACATCAGAAAAATAAATACAAAAAGAACAATAATCATAATCATCCGGAAAAGCTTTACGAAGAAGTTTACAAGTGTCCAAAATCACATCTTGCCAACCCGCGTGACCGGCGGTGAGAACACCCACCACGGAGTCCGGGAGACCCCGCGCCTGGAGCGAAAGGTAGAGATTCCGCCGAGGGGTCGCGAAGGAGGCACACGCGAACAGGACCGCACACCGAGGGCAGGAGTCCGAGTTTAGAAGCCCGAAACGATGAAGAACAGCCTTCGTGGGAAGTCTGCCACAACCAAGCCGCGCGAGAAGAGTGTCCTCCAGTCTAGGAAGTTGAACGGCCAGAACGGCTCGAGAGTCAGGGTTAGGCTTCGCAGCCAGGAGAGGCCACTGGGCTGCGAGAGACCGCCAGGTGCGAGTCCACGAAGAGGTGATCGCTTTCCCACAGACACTCTTTAGCTCCGAGAGTGTCGAGGGAAGGAAGAAGTGTACCCCCTGAGGACGTTGAAGCTGGGTGACCCCGGCCAGTTTGTCCGCCGTTTCGTTGCCTGGCACTCCCACGTGAGCTGGGCACCAAAGGAAAGTTACGGAGCGAGGATAATTGTCACATAGATCATGGATAATTGAAACAACCGGATCAGAAGAGCGCGTCAGCAGTTGGGTGAGGGCACTCTGAGAGTCTGAGCAAATAACCAGCTCACCAGGCACATTTGTCACCGCGTATGAAAGAGCCATCTGGATAGCGAGGAGCTCAACCCGGTTGATAGGATGCCCGGAGTCCACGAAGGACCTCGCGCCGACGCCGAGGGCCGGAATCGCGAAAGCCGCACCAGCAACACCCGAGTCCGAGGAGAGCGAGCCGTCCGTATAGATGACCGTAGCATCTCTGGCGTAAGGTGCGAGGGTCGCGAAAAAGAGCTGCCGAAGCGCGTCAGATGGCAGGTCTCCCTTGGTAGAAGAGAGCCAGCGAGGAGTGATCGTGGCCGCTGGTGGTTCCCACTCCGGTGTTCGCAGACGAGGGAGATGGGCCCTGGAGTAGTTGAAAAGCCAAGTGAGATTGTACTCCTGTGCAAGGCGCCACGCTCGAAGAGGGAAAGGAAGTCGGCCCGGTGGGAAACGGTCCTCGATGAGTTCCAGAGAAGGTAGGGTAGATCGCAATAGGGAAGGATAGAAATCGGGTGTGTCAGACGCTCCGCATGGAGCGATGTTAAAGAGATCCAGAAGGTCTCTCCGAAAACTCAAAGGAGGAATGGCTGCTTCGGATTCCATGAGCCGGATGGGAGTGGACTGTGGAACTCCTAGGATGACTCTAAGAGCGGCATTTTGGACCTTGTCGAGTTTGCCGAGCGTGGTAGCTGTGGCCGAGGCGTAGAGAGAACTAGTGTAGTCCAGCCGAGAGCGAAGGAGATGCGTGTAGAGAAGGCGAAGGACCTTCCTTCCCGCCCCCCAACGAGTCGCGGAGACGGCTCTCAGAAGGTTAAGCCGCTTCAGCGAAGAAGTGACGAGGACCTCGATGTGTGGGGACCAGGACAGCTTGTCGTCAATCAGGGCTCCGAGATACCGATAGGACGAGACCCGAGAAAGGGCAGTGCGCCCGAGCGTGAGGTGAAAGCCGGCCTGGATTTGCTTTGATTTGGTGATGATCATGAATTGGCATTTCAGCGGCTGGAAATTTAGACCCCAGGTGATTCCATAGCTCGAGATATTATCGAGAGCAAGCTGCATCGCAGGGAAGAGGCGGCTGAGGTTTGGACCGCAAATCCACGTGCTAATGTCATCCGCATGTACCCCTTGGTCAACCGGCCTCGGACACAGCTCGGGAATGTCGTCGAGCATGACGCAGAATAAGATTGGGCTGATTGCACTGCCCTGCGGCACGCCGCGGGTAACTGAGTACGGCTTTGAGAGTTTGCTATTAACTCGGACTCGGAAGGTACGGCCGTCCAAAAAGCTCTCCACCCAGCGGAGGAGGTTTCCCTCAAGGCCCCGGCGTTGTAGCTTATAGAGTAGCGCCTGATGGTGGACACTTCCAAAGGCGTCTTTTAAGTCGAGGAAAACGGCCAAACAGTGTTGATTAGTCGCCAGGGCCTCTTGAGCAGCGGTAACAAGCCGGAGGGCGTTATCGGTTGCCCGTCGCCCTTTGCGGAAGCACGCGATTCACCTGCAGAAACCAAGTAAGACGGCCAAGAACAAGCCGCTCGTAAATTTTGCCAAGGTTCGGAAGGAGGGAGATGTCCCTGTAGGAAGTGGAGTCTCTGCATGGTTTGCCCAGCTTGAGTATGGGATGAAGAATCGCATGTTTCCACCGCGAGGGCATGATGCCATCGGCCCAGAGATGGTTGTAGAGCCTGAGAAGAGCTGCGCGAATCGCTGGGGTGGTGTTTTTAATGATTAGGTTCGAGATGTTATCGGCGTGTTGTGAAGGCCGGATATGACGCCGTTGAGTTCCGGCGCCGAGAAGGGCGCGTTGTACCTGGCCGGTGGACGTGCAAGAGAAGTCTCTGGGACGTACGCTTGAGCCGGCGAGAGTTCTGGGGGAGGGTGAATATTCTCCGCAGCTTTGGACGCTAGGCACTCTGCAACTTCCCTTTGGTCTGTGAAAAGAACCGCCCCCTTCTGCAGCGTGAGAAGCTTCGGTGCGAGTACGCCATCTGACCTGGGACCAGATTTGCGGCAGTGGCGTATGAGCATGGAGCCGATCGCAGAATGCCCGCCAGCTGGTCTTCTTCGTCTCCCTGACCAGTTTCTTGAAGATCGCCCTTTCCCGCTTATAAAGAACCATGTCCGCAGAGAGGCCCGAGCACTGGGCTCTTAGCCACGCCGCAGTGACGACAGTAGCCTTCGCCGAGCAGTGGGTATCCCACCAAGGCGGCTGGCGAGGCGTATACCTCCTGTGGCCGCTGGTGAGAGGAATCGACGCCTTCGCCGAGTTGAAGAGAAGGGATTCCGCGGAGGAGACTGTAAGGTGTTCTTCGCCTAGAGCATTATCAAGGACAATGCGAAAATGCTTCCAGTCCGCTTCCGCGTAACGCCAGTGAGGGGTACTCTCTTCCTTGTGGGCATCGTGAGACGCTTCCCCTATGAGAATAGGTAGGTGATCGCTTGTTCCTCTCTGCAAGACTCGCCATGGGAGACCTGCGGCCAGGTCGACGCTAGCGAAGGCGAGGTCAAGCGCGCTCTCAGAGAAGTGGGTAGGGTGACGGGTTGCTTCCCCCGTATTGAGGAGTACCATGTTGTCGTGGTCCTCCAGCCAAGTCTGAATGAGGCGTCGGTGTGGCGGCCACCCCAGAGGAAATTGTGTGCGTTGAAGTCACCAAGGATGATGAACGGCGGGTCAAGTCCGGTAAGGAGTTGGTCGAAAAATTCTTTGGGGGTGGTGCCCCGAGGGTCGTAGATGTTGAAAAGCGTGAGCCAGCCCAGCGGGAGATGAATCTTCACCACCAACGTCTCGACGCCCGCACAAACTGGGGAAGGGAGACGGATCGCTGGGATAGTTTTGGCTATCAGAGTGGCCAGACCTCCTCGCGCCCCGGAGTTCGAGTTGGGGGGGCAATTGCGATCGGCGCGAAATATTTCATAAAGACCAAAGTGAAAGTTACATACGTCCGTTGGAGAGAGAAAAGTTTCCTGAAGAGCTAAAATAGATGGGCTGAGGGGAGTGGAATTTTCAAACGCATTTGCCCTTCCAGAATTTCGGGCTTTGTAGTAACTTCTCCTAATCTAATTCTGGTGCTACAGAGGTGTTAACAGGTTTTTCCTAGGAACACGCCTGTCTAGTAAACGTAGCGTATATATAGTCTTTGGTTTCTACCCACCCCTCGAATTTTCCCTCTAGTGTTCTCTTTTTTTCTCGGCCGTCGCGTGAGATACTATACCTTAGAGCATGCGATTTACGAACCTTGATACTATACTATCAACATTGCGCCCTCTGGGAGAAAAAAAAACCCCTTCTCGCGGGCTTACGCTGAGGCAGCTCTACAACCCCGAGATGGAAACACGCTATCTTGCACCCGATCTTGAAGCCGGGGAAATCCGCTACGGACGCTACCTCTTACAGGGACATTGCTCTTCTCCCAAATCTGGGGAAAATCTACGAGAAACTGGTACTTGGTCGGTTAGTCTGGTATCAAGAGCTCAACAAGGTGCTCCCTCCGGAACAATCGGGTTTCCGAAAAGGTCATCGTGCCACTGACAATGCGATTCGTCTCGCTTCTGCGGCCAGCTGCGCTCTGGCCTCCAATAAGCATTGCCTAGCGGTGTTCCTGGATCTCAAAGACGCATTCGGGAGTGTCCACCATCACGCGCTCCTCTACAAACTCCAAAGTTTTGGCCTGGAGGGCAACCTGCTGCGGTGGGTTGAAAACTTCTTGGTGGGTCGCACTTCTCAAGTTCGCGTCAACGGTGAATTTCCGGCCACTTTCCCGGTCCAGAGAGGACTTCCTCAGGGCAGCGCCATTAGCCCTATCCTGTTCAGTGTCATGCTGGATGGGGTTCCTCCGCTCTGCCCCAAGGCGGTCGATCACGGGGAGCACGCGGATGACATCGCCGTATGGATCAGCGGCTTTGACTGGGGGAATCTTTTCAGGATTATGCAAGTTGCTCTTGACAGGATCACCGACTACGGCGCAAACTGGGGACTAAACTTTCAACCTCTCAAGTGCAATTTTATGACCTTCTCTCGCGACACCGACTTTCCGACGGCCCTCACTTTCACACTGGGCCCTCAGCGGCTCACTAAGGTATCCGCCTACAGATACCTTGGTGGTCTTTTCGATGACCGTCTCTCTTGGATTCCCCATATCGAGGTCCTCGAGGACCTTTCCTCCTCTTCGATGAAGAGACTAAACCTCCTGCGAGTGGTTTCGGGTAACCAGTGGGGTGCAGGTCGTAAAGTTTTGCGGCTTCTATATACACACCTGGTACGCTCCAGACTGAATTACTCTAGTCCCCTTTACGTTTCGGCGCCCGCTTGTGCCCTCAAGAAACTAGATAAAATTCAAAATGCGGCCCTTCGAGTCATCCTCGGGACTCCACCGTCTTCTCCTATCAGTTTAATGGAGGCCGAAGCGGCCATTCCGCCCTTAAGCAACAGGAGAGATTATATGGATCTAATCACCCTTGCTCCATGTGAGGCGGCGAACACTCCGGACTTCTACCGCACTCTCCTGCGCCGGGACCTTGCTTCCTTGGAGATTTTGGAGCATCGCTTCCCAAAGAACAGGCTGCCTTTTCTACTTAGAGCTTGGCGCCTGGCTCAGGCCTGCAATCTTGATTGGCTTTTCCACGTTACTAGTCGACACCTCGTCACTGCGGCGACCCCACCATAGACCCCTCCGTCGGCGACCATCATCTCGCGTTAGCTCACCAGTCCTAAGGATGACAATAACTCTGAGTAGTTACGGCAACTGTTTTTCGCAACTCTCGAACCTCACGCGAAGGACGCGATGGTTCTCTACATGGACGGTTCGGCTTCCCCCGATTCAGGGGTCGCGGGTGCTGCCTTCGCAATTCCCTCCCTCAACGTTGGTGCGGTTAATTTAGTGGACTCCGGTCATCCTATTAATCGGGTCGAGCTATTTGCCATCCAGATGGCTCTCTCCTACGCGTCCACACATCTGCGTTCGCCGGTAGTTGTCTGTTCCGACTCTAAAAGCGCACTCACCCAACTGCTAAGTCGGTCTATGGATCCGGTGGCCATCTGTATCCAGGAGCTTTGCGATAAGTACCCGTATCCGGTTTCTCTAATCTGGTGTCCAGTACCCGTGGGAGTTCCCGGAAACGAGACGGCTCTCTCAGCTGAGTAGAGTACGGACTGGCAGACCAGTAGGGTAGTGCGGCCTCTTCGTGAGGCTAAACCCTTTCCCGGCTCTAGTGCTATACTTAACTTGAAACTCTCGCGCAAGGACGATACCCTTCTCTCGCGACTAGGTTGTGGTCGCCTTCCCACAAACGCGACCCTACACCGGTTCAACCTCAGTGTGACGGCCGCTTGCACTCACTGCGGAGCTATCGACGATGCGTACCACATCTTATTCACCTGCCCCTATCACACTGGGCGTCGCCCAGCGCTGGTTTCAGAGCTCCAGAAGCGCAATCTTCCGAACACTCTCGTGGGGGTTCTTAAAGCAGTACATGGAGGTCATATGGACATTATTATTGCCACCTGTGCTATTCTGCGACGTGCGGTGCATTGACATTCTGATCGGTTTCCTTATTTTGTTTTCCTTTGTTTTTGGTGTAATTCTACCATTTGTACAGTGTTCTTCGGGCTTTTTATTGTTTTTCTTTTTTGTTTTGTTTGTTTTTAAATTGCGCGCCTGGTGTGAAGGCCCCCGCTATGTACACCAAAAATTTGTAAAACTTTATTCCGACCCCCCGCTCTACAACCCAGTCAGAACTGGTTTTTTCTTCAGCGGTAGTTCCCACAATTCTCGCTAGAGAGCGTCACTAAAATATTAGATACCACGGTTTGGGGGGTAAAAGTTAGAGAAGGGAAAGAAGGGAAAGACGCGTCTTTCGTTGACAGCGCGCGTTTGGAAAAGCGCCCGGCTGTGAACTCCTAGTCATGTCTCCTGATGTTACGCGTGATTAGCGACCAGTTTTTTTAATTTGGTTTGCGGCATCCACTCTTTAACTTAGGATGGCAATTTATATATCAAACGATAAGAAATCACGTAGCCTCAACAGCTTTTGTATTAGTTTGACTACCAGTGTCTACTAAGGGTGTATGGGTTTGCCCACCCGAGTACACCGATGTAGAACTTATATTACGGCCTGGGCCGACTGGTTCTCTTTTATGAACCTTGGATTTTGGTGGCATTCGATAGCATAATGCGACGTTAGTACGTGGGGAAAGTTACTTCAAACATTGTCTACAATTTTAATAGATGCTTCAATAAATGCAGCTCTCCTTTTGTTTCTTCCCCTACGCGCATGAGCGAGTCACTGAATAAAATAGTCACGTGTTTATGTTAATTTTATTTTTAAGGCTAAAGTTGATACCGTGGGTGCGAAATTGAACGAGCCCTTCTATATTGAAATATTAAGCAGAGTGTTGACATGCAATTTATTTCTAGACAAACAATTGGATAACAAGAATTTACTAGAAAACACCGAAGTAATTCCATTTCGCCAGTATAGTAAATTTTCTTTCACGATTCTTGCAGAAATTAGGTATTTAAAATTTGAAAATCACTAAATTACTAGTAAATTATCCTTTTTGTATTTTCGCGTGGCAGGCCAATCGGCTGAAGTACCGCGTTTCTCCTAATGATTTTTTTTGGGCCAAAAGCTATTTTTTCAAGACAAAAAAAGGTACGTGTTAGTAATCTTTTGATACGGAAATAAGGCCATATTTGGAAAAGCTTGGCCGTTCCCCTTTAAACAGTTTTTTAGCGGCCCGGTTACTCTCCTCTGCAATTAAGCTTACTCAATCCAACGCAAACCGACACAACCAAAATAAATAATATTATAGGATTTATTTTAAAAACAATACAAAGAGATTAGAAACCAGCCCCTATAATTCCTTGAATTATTTTCCCGACCATCTCCTTCACTTTCTCGGAGCTGAGGGCCTTGTTGGCTTCTTTGGCAATAGCCTTTCCAGCCAGCTCCAAAATCTGCTCTCGATATTTTTCGAAAAGAGTCGTTCCCAAGGACGACAACACTTTTTGGATCGTATCTCCGAAACTTCCTCCTCCCAAGAAGTTACCAAGATCCTAAATTTTGTTCCCAGAGAAAACAATGAAAATTATTATCAACCTATGTGCCATTCGCCTCAATTATAAACTTTAAATATCCCCATGGAAAAAAGGAAAGACACGTTTCGTAAAACAATTTTAAAAGGAGTATGAACTTCTATATTTATAGCGGATCACATTTCTGCCATTAGGTTTAACACAAGCCACGGCTAATTGGCGCTAATTTTGTTAAAAACCAGCCGTAGCGCGTTTTAGCAGACGTTTTTTTGATTTAGTGCGTTACCAGGATGCGAGCGAAATAACGAAAACGGGGTCGACACCGGGCTTGTTTCCGCGCGATGATGTCAAACTTGGCGTCAAAGCTGGAGTCCTCACGCGCATAAAACACTTGGTATTTACACCTTTTTTTAGGTGACCCGTTAAAATTGTTCTACACCATCAATTTTCACCATGATATATCTTAGATATCAATCTAGTACTGAATTGGGATACCATTTGTATGTTTGTCCATTTAATGTGCAGTTTCGGAGGCGTTATTTCCATGGTTTCCTCACCCAAGAGCAAACTGGTTTCACCTCCAACTTCGGCTCCTATGAGACCAATCCTTTATTATACAGTTATCGTTTTACTATTTATTCTTACCTTCAACAGTAACGTTGTATTTTCCGTCCCCATAAATGGGAATGAATTTCATAGCTTTTCCTTTTACATCGTAGACACCGCTAATTGTTACAAGTGGGAACCTAAAGATGGCTTTTACTCTCAAGTTTGGCAGATCAGTTTCTAGTTCTTAAAAAACAAATAATCAAATAAATATATGTTAATATTGACATGAAAATGATTTAGCATTGCCTTCGTTATTTTTATTTCAAAATGGAGATCTATTCAAAATAACTTAGGCAAACAAGCAACACCAAATTAGTAATTACCTTGCACTTCGAACAACGACAGACCCACTACGTTGATCTGAAATCGAGAAAATTGGCGTCAGAGAGTAATATGTTTATAATTTTAGGATAAGGAAATCAAGGATCAACGCAAAAACACATAAACGACTGCCCTTTGGCTTCTATCAGTGAAAGTCGGCGAACAAACGGATTGGGCTCAATGGGTATGAGATACAGACTATTCGAGACCGAAACGAGTCTAGGTGGCGCAAAGGCGGTAGCTTCTCCGAGGTAGGACCGAGACCTATGATCAGGCGTCTGCTACAGACAACGTTTAAACGTTTTTTTGTTAAATAAACTTATCAAAATATGAGTAAACGATGCAAAAAATTATATTAAAATGTAAATAACATTATTTATGCCGGGAGTAGTGGCCGAGGGGTAAGATACTCTGCGAACTCGGTGTACACTGCCATACCTTTGACAGTGCTAAATGGAACTCGCGAACTCTTGAAAATATGTACCTTTAACAGTGCTAAATGCACAAACTCGGTGTACAGATTATCTGAGACTGTCTTACCCCTCGGTAGTGGCGTACTCCTGTAATCCCAAGCGTCTGGGAGGCAGAGTTTGTGGATAGCCGTGTGAGGACGACCTCCAATCCTCCAATGGGTGGTCGGAATACTTCCGCCACGGGTGTCCCCACCCCTGTCCCCACGTGTCCCCACGTATCCCCCCGTTAGCGTGGCCGTTACACATATCTCTTCCTGATTAATCAGTGGACGAGCGGACTGAATTTGTCCCACACGTTACAATCACGAATAAAAAAAAAACAAACAAACATTATTTACAAAGTCAAGTTTTCGAATAACGATGAGAAAAACTAATGGAGTCTGCTTAGCCGCTACCTATCTAGGTTTCAATGGTGAACCAAAGGGGGCGTTGTGATTATTTTCGGTCACGAATAGAAACGAAGAAGGATTCGGTTTTCATTCGTTTTTCGCGCACGAGCTTTAAAGCATAAACTCTTTTACGAACCTATTAAACTAGGTGTGACCAAGTTTGCGATCCTAAAGTTCGAAGTTTTGATCAGTTTTATCGAGATCGACATGTTTATAGTAGCTTTTTTAATATATTTTCGAGTTGAAAATTTTAAAGGTTGAGATCGCCCAATATAAGCCGATCCTAATTTGTCATTGGGATTAGCCAACCGAAAACGTGACTCAATCCCTAGATTAAATACAGGGCTATTGATTAGTTAAGCTCGTGGGATTCTAGAAACTATCGTCTCCTATATTGGTTCAGCAACAAACCTAGAGATCAGGGTAGTATAATTTCAAAATTTTGTCTGCTATGACTAGAATTTACAATAGTTCATTTTTAACAAGCTTAGGTGGAATTAGTTTATTGGGGTATTTCTTAAAATTCTTCAAACGTCTCGAAGGGACTCAAGGGAGAGAAGCCCCTTCAAAACGCTACCGCAACCCATAAAACTCTCAGTAACTCCTTCCAAAAAAATGATCAAACGTTCTTTCCCTTGAGAGGTTCAACTTCCGAACGCAATTCGCTTTGTTCCCTTCTTATAGCTTCACGACTAATGAACCAGCTTAGCTAAAAATACCTCGTGCAATTTCAAATCGAGCTCGACGTGGTCCTGGTCAACCTGCACTTTTTGATCTTTCAAACGCAGAGGTTCGACTGGAGGCAAATTAATGGCCGGGATGCCATCCTTCATTTGGGTGCGGAAATTCTCCAACGCCTCCCGCAGGTATCTGTCTACGGCCACTCGCGGATCTTCTTTGGCTCGGCCATTTTCAACGGGGATAGCTAAGAAAAATGTCGAGGTAAGTGAATTTATTCCAATTAGAACCTTCCGAGCACTCACCGTTAGACGCTACAGCGAGAAAGAGAACCGACGAAATTACCGCGACTGAATTCATCTTCGATCGGCGCTTCTCGGTTACACTAAATTCTTATTCTGGGCAGTTGTTAACATATAGTCTCTGGGTCGCTGTGAAATGTGCTAGATTAGACTGATTTTCGCACGCGATATCCGCTTATGATCCGTCGACTGACGCGTCTTCGGCTAACCTATAACTTTCCTATTCGGTGGGTTTTATAAATAGGCATGGCATCTCACGCATCTGTTAATGATTACCAGAAATGGGAAAGATCATCAATAAACGCGACAGCTGCTGTTTTTATCCGCGGATTAACGCCGAAACGGGATCAAACTTTATCGTTATTCGCCTCGATAACGAAAGATCATTTTGTGCCTACCTTGCCGCCTATTTGATTTAATTGTTACGTTGTATCTAGGAGCGTTAACAGAAATTAACGGGGGAATTTATTTCCTTGTTGAAAAATAATTTGGCGTTAAGAACTTCTCCTATTTGGAGGAAAGAAGTGACTTTTGGACGGATATCCAACTTCTACTGGTCGCTAGTCTTATAGAAGTCGCTGGGGACCGACATTTTTGGATATTGATGTCAATGTGGTCCACGAGCTTAGAACGAGGGGCAACCCACTATTGGGGCCATGATTTCTTCCGTCTGGATGAAATCTTTCAAAGTTAATTTTTACTTAAGCCAGTTCAACAGTTGTTTTACGAATAAAATGTTAAAAACGGGCAATAACTATACACGCTGATATATAATTTAAATCATTCATTTCTTTCGCAAACTTATTTTCTACTGAGGTCGACGGTATTTTCTTTACTTCAAAGGGCGCATACCCTGTAAAAATAGCCCTATTTTATTAGTATGGGCATAGAGAAATAATTATTTATCTATGGTATGTGATAAGTCACGCCACTGTATCCCAATAATCGATTAATGACAATTTAAACATTTCGATACCATTTCCAAGTATCTATAAAATAAGCGTCGGAGCTGGTAGTCTATTCCCGGGAGTTTAGCTGAGTTTGTTATTATTGTTTTCAGTTTCTCTCGAGTTTTTGTTCAGTTTAGCGTCGCTTCCCCGCTCCCGCGTAAATTGGGAGAGTACTCTCACCCCAAACACGCGCGTATTATTTGGTTGGCTCATGTCTCCGTCTTTTCTAGTGGTAATAAAAAACAACCCTACTTCTCCCACCCCCTCATTCTTATTTCTTCGTTTCGAATGAGTCAGTTCAGAACAGTAGCCAGAGTCAGAACCGTTCGAAATGGCGAAGTGAGCGGCAGACGCGGAATTTAATTAAAGGGACACACCGGCGTTGGAATTTCACTTGTTTCCAGAATACGATTGGTCGTATCTGCTACCATGTACTAAATCCGGACTGAATTTTTCAAACGCCGTTGTGGCCCTTTAAGGGATGAACTACGGAAGGTCGCAATCGCAAAAAGGAAGAATATTGCGGGATGAGGCAAAACCACTTGCAAAAGAAGCGAAAAAAGCGAATATCGCGGAAAAGAAAAGGCTTCCGGTTGAGGCGAACTTTATGCTATTTCTTGCTAATAAAAGTTTCTTGGTTTCAGCTTATTTTTATTCATTATTTTAATTACATTAGGGTCTCTCAATGTCCCCGTCCGTAGGCTATCTGTTATTATCTATATAAACAGCCCAAGGATGCGACTTTTTAGTACAATTTTAGTTACTTTTTAACAATTAGCTAGGTAGAGCTACCGCCCTAGGGCACGACTTTTAAGTAATACCACAAGTATATAATATTATTACATAAGTGTAATATTCTTCACACGCAAACGTTTTACGGAGAGCTATTCGCAAGACAGACTGCATTACGGGCTTCGGCGCGGTTTTGCGTCCGCTTGCTAACGCGTCACAAGTAGCATCGCTAGGGGGAGATTTTCTTTATGTGATGAAGTCACTCCGTTACTAGCTCTCAGTAAAATATCCCCCAAAGTGACAAACTTATGATACAATATTATAGACTTATGGTATTACTTATAGTTTCTGAAATGAAAAGAGCTTCTTAAACATTGAAGAAAAATCTGCTCATCACTGTTGGACCGGTATGTATCTACTTACGGTCCGGGTATACAAATCAACTATAGTGTATGTTAGCCCAGGGGACCTACTGCATATTTGTAAATGTATAAAGGCGGCCTGGAATATACACTCAAACTTTACTACATTTAAAATGAGCCATTCAAATGACTACAGACTTAATAGTAATAATTGAGAAACCAAAGGGTGATACTTCATCGAAAAATTTATTAACTTTATTTCCGTAAATCCACTAGTTTACAAATTAATAATTTCCAAATATTTTACCTCTAAACTATCAGAATGATCGCTATGATTCTAATTAATAAAAACATTAATAATTTGCATCTTTTCTTTGACTAAGAGCAGCTGGGATTCGTGCTACACTTAATACTATTACTCCTCCAAAGCAAGTCGTCTGTAAAGTCATAGTCATGAGTTTAAAATTAGAATTTGGTGTGGCAGCCTAATAGAGTACAAAGGCGTACACTCTAATGTTAACTTTTTTAAATCTTTATCCCCGGGGCACTTTACTCTAAAATATTTCATTTCCGGAATAATTTCTACTAAAATTTCACGTTGTGATTTCCTTAGTAGAAAACTAGAAGTTATATAACTTTTTTCACTGGTGTCTATTTGACTAAAATTGACTCATTTCCAAGTAAAGTGGGTATGCAAATCGGACAATTTTATTTAAAAATTGATATACAAATATGTATAAAATTTATAGATACATCGATGTATTATAAAATGTATTATGATTATTTATAAAATCAGCGCGGATCACGGCTATATACGTATTTAACGATAAAGATTATAATAGAGAAACATTCTATTGTAATCTGTATTTGATTACGTGGTCGTTTTAAATATTTTTAAGGTTGCGTAAGAGGTTTTATCGTTCAGTTTTAAAACTCTCTGCGGGATTCGTGGCTGTTATGTTTGATTTTTGAAGGTCCGTTTTTTTCGTCACGCACCTTTAAATAATAGAAAATAATAATTCTTTTAAATATTAAATTCACATTTTCGGTTGACGCATGCGGAATTATCGACTTATGTTAAGACCTGGCATTTGGTCGATGGCCTTGTTAATGGCGTTGAGGATGGGAGCGCTAATTTTGTTCTTGAGAACGTTCTTGAACATGTTGGTCAGGGCGAATCCCATTCCGTTCAGAATCCAATTTAGGGGACCCAGGTTTTTGAAGCTGACGCTAATTTTTCCGATTTCGTGAATGGTCAGTTCGGTGGCCCGTGGTTTGACGCCGTTCTTGGCGTCCGCCGGGATCTTCATGGCGATCGTTGCTTTCAGGTACTTGACCGTGGATGACATGTGCCACGGGATGTTGAGTTTTCCGAACCAAGCCCTGGCGCTCGTCCCTACGTTCATGTTATTCACCGCCAACGTCGCCTTGATCACTATGGAGTCACCCTGGAAGTCCAAGGTGGCGTCGCCAGCTCGATGGATGCTCGACAAACCTGAAACCCATTTGGCGTTTGCCTCGGTTTATCGATCGTGGAATCTTTTGATCGTATACGTACCTTGCAACTTTCCGTTGGTCGCTTTGAAACCGCCGTGAAATCGAATGAGTCCCACTTTTTTGTCGAAGCCCTCGTTGATGTCTGGCAAGTCGAGAGGGTCCAAGTTGAGGTCTTTGAAAGATTCGCGGGCATTTTTCAATAACTCATCCAAATACTGGTTGGCGTTGCCGGACGTTGTTTGGTAGTCATTTTGTAGGGAACTTTCTTCGCGTTCGCCCGGAAATTCTGAAAATTTTAAAATTTCGAAATTATTTCTTTCTCGGGCTGAAATGTTTTCTCTCTTTAAAAAACGCGTTTCGAAAAGCTGAATCTCATCATTGCTTAATTAGTAATTTTAAATATTCCGAAGGACTAAATGTATAATAATTTACTTTTACATACCCATAACGATGGGATTACATTGAATTTCGCCCAATGAAGCGAGGCAACACGCAAATAATAGTTTCCACATTTTTGGTTAATAAACCTATTTCAAGTTCAATTTAATACGAAATAATTTTTAATATAGAAACGACGAAAACAAAAACAAGTTTCCAATTTTATACGTACAGTGGAGTCTAATAACCGTGTAATTCGAAACTCGAGAGATCCTTGGTTTATATTGCAATTTATATCAAGTCACTCGGCGAAAGATCGCAATTTTTTATCTGATATTGAAAAATCCATATCAGCTTGAGACTGCGCCCGATGCGGCTGCTACAGCGTTGTTTTTTCTCATCCGCTCATTTGATCTCTAAAAATCCGTTTCGCAGATTTCGTTCGGCTTCTCCCGCTCGATATCGACATACTTTACAACATTTTTCTTTTCACGGAAATCGATCTCGGAACGTACGATCCTCGAGAAAGCGCGCGATACCAAAGCCAAGTACGCCAGCGACGTTTAACAGAGAAAGTAGAACTCTCTCTTTTTGTCGTCCGAGCCGCTTAACCGGAATATCAAAATGAATCGGGCCCACATTTTAACAACTCGCTCGTTCCATGTCCAAATTTCGCGTACAGGGTGAGTCATATCAAGCGTCCGGTGTTGGCTTCCTTCGAAAACTTTTCACTTCTTACGACCACTGATACGACTTACTGAAATTGGACTTTAAATAAAAGGTGGTTTCTTTTCGCTTGTTCCGGGATTTCGGAGTAGGGTAAGAACAGTACAGCTATGACGTCATTTTACTCAGATTCTGTGGTGGATAATAGTTAGAGTCGGAGTAAAAACGTTTTTCCAAAATGGCTGCCTGTGGTTTTTTTAGCAGATAAATTCTGGCTATCAGACGACAAAATCCGATTTACTCCTTTACACCTCCTTTTCAGAAGGAGTAAAAAGAGTAGCCCTAATACTCCGGAACGAGCGAATAGTTTATGGGCGAATAAAACGTTTTAGGGTAAAAAGGGTACACTTTTAGTCCGAGAACAGGTGACAAGAAACCACCTATTGTTGAAACTAAATCGAAAAATCGTCTGCTAACGTGAGCTACGACTTGTTTGTAGGTAATTAGCGCCAATCACCCTTAGCTTCTCTGGTAAACCTGGTGGCGGAATTGTAAAATTAGGCGATGCACCGGAAATATGGAACTTCATCTAACTTTAAAATACGATATAATTACGCGTCATTCAAAAATATACACGCGTTTTTATTTCTAAAGACATCCTTGAGTAGCGGAAGCGTAAGGCCGATTTATGAATTGAAGTTGAACCCAGTTTTTCGTTTAACTTCTCAAGGCTAGATTCGTCATTTTGACTAAGATTTTTTTTAACTCGTTACAATTCCTGGCAATAGTTTACATCTTTTTTCTTCTTCAACCATTTACTGTTTTTCCCGGGAAATAATTTAAAATGCAACGCTATGAACTTCGAAATTTTCAAAGCCGTCCTTATTCGAGGCTTAGTTGTGGTTGTTAAGTTCGTGTTTTATTTCTAATAGGGTGTATTTTGATTATTTTTATCGTTAAGGGCGTGCCAACGTAAAATAAGTAGAATTGGGGGTCGTAAATATTAATACAGGATACAAGTACAATTATACGCGCCAATTGTTCTTATAATACAATACTTGTACGTCACTTTCCCGAATTGTTTTGTATACCCTATTTTTGGTATTAGAAACCAATTTAATGAGCGCTAAAGTGCGGGGTACGTTTATATTTCGAACCCAAACTATTCGTGACTTATTATACCATATATATTTATTATACGCTTATACTGAGTGTCCGAAATTTATCTGTCATTGCTGGGAATTTATTTAACAGAGAATTGTCAAAACTCTCGGGTATACTTATTAGAAAGGCTACTCGTTAATTTGTAAATTAAGAAATTAAATTAAATCAGTTTTCACTATTTTCAAGATTGTATTTCGTCACCGGTAAAAAATTAAATTAGAAAGAATATGAAAAATGAAGATGATTGATTGGGTAGAAAAAGGCTTTTTTGTTCATGAAAAAACCAGATGGTACTAGACGGCAAATTTTTCAAAAATTAAATCCGTTAGTGATCCGTCCGAATTGATTAAGAAATCCGGTCCGGCTCAAATTGAAATCGAAATTTATCTCATCCACAGTTTCCATACAAATTTGATTTATCTCCCAGTCTTTCACGGCTAAACTCTAATCCGACCAGTCAGTTCAAATTTCAACCTGATACACTAATTCCAATTCGTGTAGCATAAGTGTATAATATTGTTACATAAGTGTGACACTTCCTATTCTCCACATGCAAACGTTTTACTGAGAGCTATTTACAAGACAGACTGCCTTACGGGCTTCGTCACAGTTTTGCTTCCGCTTGCTAGTTAACGCGTCACACTTCACACGTAGCCTCGCTAGGGGGAGATTTTCTTCTTGTGATGACGTCACTCTGTTACTATCTCTCAGTAAAATATTCCCCAGAGTGACAAACTTATAGAATAATAATATTATAGTGTACTTAGAAGTAAACATTCGTAACCAACCAATCCGTACAATTGTTCGGTTATATTTATCCGTAATTGATTATTCACTGAAAATACGCAATCCGTTCAAGCTCTGGAGGACATTCGTCGAGGAAACGATTGTGAAACATTTCTAGTCCATCTCGAATTAATCGACTGAATATCGTGGTTGTATTTCGAGGGTTGAAATTTGCAATGAAATTAATTTTAGATAGGAATATTGTTATTATGAATTCGTTTCGGTTTAACACGGTGTTGATATCGTGTTTCGTCCGTGAGAAAAAATGTTTCCAAAAGCAAGGGCGACCATTTTCCATTTTTTCTACTAAATCCGTTCTTGTCACCATTATTTTTCATATAACTAGAAAAATTAACAATAATCTATAAAATATCTACTCCCACCGGTAGGTATCATAGTATACGGTACGGGGGTATACAAATCATTGGTGCATGCCTTAGCCTCGTCTCGGGCCCCTGGTTTTCAGCCTACTAAACCGGTTGTATACTATTGGACCGAATCCCGTTTGACCGAATCCAATTGAACCGAAAAGTATTTTCGTTTATAGCCCAACATGGCGGGATTCAGTTGAATGGGAAATTTAAATCTGGTTCGTTTTTACTTCGGGTAGGTTAGTTCAGGTTGGGTTAGGTTAGGTTAGGTTAGGTTGGGTTGGGTTAGGTTAGGTTAGGTTAATTCAGGTTGGGTTGGGTTAGGTTAGGTTAGGTTAGGTTAGGTTGGGTTAGGTTAGATATGGTAGGCAACTATTTCACGTCGGGTCTTATCAAGGTTATTTTCCAAAATTAAACCCGGAAAATATCAAATTTCAAGGCAAAAAGGTCTAAAAATACACGTCGGTACGAAATAATAAATATTTAAGACATAGTTTAATCCAAATTAGATATACTATCGTCACGTAACCTACGATATATAAATATGTATCACTAACGGTATATTGAATGAAAACCGCGCAAAACGCGGTTTTCGGACGAATGGGATTTCGGTCCAATGGTCTACAATCTACTAAACCTATTGGTTAATCTGCCATTTACTCATTTCTAGCCTTTTTTTACTTATCTATAAAATTTTACAACTTTTTCAAGCAAGTCTAATATCATGTTTTTATAACCAGATATATTATTTGAATTTTAACTACCAACTGCGGCCATTTTTAAATATGGCGGCTGAAGCACACATCCCAGGAGAGGGTACATTTAGTATATTTTTTTCTAATGAAAAATTACCTATGTACCAATTTTTATATTTTTGGAGAAATTGTGATTGGAGCTAGCATTAGTAACATAATAACAATAAGTGTGACACTTCCAATAGTTTTAATACTAATTTCCTGACCGAACCTTTTTTCGACACAGAGATTATCGCCAAGCTCCGACTCGGATTTGCCCACGAACTGAGTAGCGTGTTATGGTCCTTGCGTAGTATATGTCGCCTTGGAATATTTAGACACTAGGGGGCTCTGTGCTGATAACTAAACCAAATTACGCAATAGCTATAAAATAACTTTCGTGATAAATTTTCCTAATTGGCATACTTATTGTTATTTTGTCACTTATGGAGCTAGTTACTTTAAAAATGAATTCTACTCCGAAAAAGTTGACAAACTTATGTTGGTTTTCTATGAATACGCCCCCTTTTTAAAAATGTTTACCCATGTTAGTCCCTCCCAAGAAAATTAAAATCCTAGCGATGCCACTGATTTGCTTAGATAGGTTTTTTGAGATATGCTACTTGTGTGATTTTTAAAATGAAGCTCCAAAGCTAAAATTCCCCATAGACTTAACATTAGTGACCATATCGACTACCAGTATTTCGGCTCATTGGTCGAATTTTAAAATTCGGGCTTCGTCATGACTCGGTGATGCTTTAAATGTTATGTATACGAATATGTGAGCCTGTTTACTAGATCCGTTATTAAATAAAAAAATATATTGAATCGCTACTTCATTCAATTAAGCCCAAAACTTTATTGTAAATTTAGACTAGTACAAAAATATTTCATATTTAATAATTTAAATTTGGCGAAGTTACAACAAAAAGGTTTTATTAGTAAATGGGTAAATTGGCGTCTTGCAAATATTTCTGAATTATACCGCGCATGACTCTTTCGGTAACGAATTTAACGGTTCTTTTCAAAACATCCGTTACTACGCCACTGACGAAATTGACCAAAAATCGGAGAGGACCCAAATTGGCGACTTTGACGTCGAGCCCCTTCAAATCTTTCAAGGAAAACCTACGTCCGTGGCAGAACTTATTAAGTCAAAGTATCCTAATTAAAACAAGCTCAAAATACGTCGAACTTACTTAGTGAGTTCTGGCTTACTTCCGGGAGCTCCAGTCTTAATATCGAGTCCAAGGTCAATATCGGCGAACCCGACTTTGGCCGCCAACTCGATAGTCGGCCCCAGATTCATGAACGTAACGACGGCCGTGGACTTCATGTTGAGAGCGCCCATTCCCAAGCGCGCGTCGACTAACATGGATCCGTTTCCGAAGGCCAAGGTGCAGTCATCCGTCCTGTGCAGGGTTGAGAGTCCAGTGATGACCGTCTTGTGGAGCTTCATCTCGCCCTTCCACGTGACTATCAATAGTCTACGCTCGAATCCAATTTTCTGTTCGGGAAAATCGTAAGGGTCCAACGGAATGTCTTTGTTGCCTCGCATGTTGTCCAAGAGGGTATCGACGAAGAAGTTTGCGTTTCCTTTATCATTGTATACGTCACCTTCAAATACATCGAATTAGTAGGTTATAAGACAATTACAATGTCGCTTTTGACCGTAATATTCAGTCCTCGTTTACCTTGGCAAATGGCAGCTACGGCTGCCAACAAAACTAGGACCTTGCAGACCATTTTCGGGTTTTGCTCCTCACGGTCGACAACCTTAACGAGATAAAATAATATTAAAGTTTCCACATCTTTATCCAGGCCCCATAGTACTCTGCTTACCTGTTTCAGCTCGTGGAAGGAGCTCGTGTGAGTTATGATGAATAGGCACTTTCGCTTATGAAGAGCGATGGCTTACTTTCCTTCATTCGTTTTTATCAGAATCGTGCGAACAACAACTTCTGTTAGGAGATATCGGACCACAGTTATCGCGAATGATATCCTCCAAACTGTTATCAGCTCGCTCGTCTTAATGGCAAACACTGACCTTGAGTACGTCTGAACATCGAAACAACATTTTTGTGAGTTTCATTCTAAGAATAGTATTGATATTGACTGGATTATAGGGTGCAATTTTTAAAATATACATATAAGAAGGAAAAATATGGTTGATAATGTTTTTACTAGGACAACGTGAGTTTGGATTTCATACAGGAATTACAATAAAATATAAGTTGGTGTCTTGCAGAAACTTAATTGGTAATTGTCAGTTTTAATATTCGTTCTAATTAAGGAATATTTTTTATATACGGTGTTCGATGATAAATTTGAATAACGTAAATAAATAAACTTCTTAATTTCTGTTGATCTCGTTTCATCATTATTTATTAACAATTAAAATTTATACAAGGGGTCAAAATGCACTTTAATATAATTGTTTAGAAAATAGGCAAGTCGGCCTCTTGCAGATATTTTTGGATAACTCCTCTCATGATTTTCTCGGTCACGAACTTGACGGTTTTCCTCAACAAGTTGGTAATCAAACCGGAAAAGAAATTGACCAGGTACTTGAGGGCTCCCAAGTTTGTCACTTTCACGTCGAGTCCTTTCAAGTCCTTGAGCTGAAACCTGAAAAGGAGACACTCGTAGGTTAAAACTTATTGGTATTTCTCCGTATAGCGACGTTTCTGTTTCTTACTTGGTAACTTGCGGTTTGGTACCGGGAGAATTAGTCTTAATGTCGAGTCCCAAAGAGACATCGGCGAAACCGACTTTGGCGATGATGCTGACGGTTGGTCCCAAGTTCATAAACTTGATGTCAGCCGTGGTCCTCATGTTGAGAACGCCCATTCCCAAATTAGTGTCCACCAACATGGCTCCGTCCCCAAAGGTCAGGTTACAATCGTCGGTTCTGTGCAAGGTTGAGAGGCCGGTGATGACAGTTTTGTACAGCTTAATTTCGCCCTTCCAAGTCACCACGAGCACTTTTCGTTCGAATCCTATCGATTGTTCGGGAAAGTCGTAAGGCTCCAACGGAACTTCCGTGTTCTTTCTCATGCTGTCCAGAAGCATGTCCACGAAGAAGTTGGCGTTTCCCTTTTCATTTTGTCCTAAGAGGTTTGTACACGATCATGTCTTTAATAAACATTTGATTTTTAAATTATCTTTCCCTTACCGTTACAAACGGCCACGACCACCACCAACAAAACAAATAGCTTTCCAATCATTGTCCAAGTGGTTAGACACCTAAAATGACGAAAAATTAATTGTTCAATTCGTCTTTTTCGGGTCGCGTAAAGGATCAACCGCTATTTCGGAGTAAAATCTTTTTAATTTTGAAAGAGCACTTTTATAAAGGAAAAATGTTTATTTCATATCAGCGCGTTGCCGTGCGAACTGCAACGTCTGTTTCGCGTAGATATACCTTTCGAGGAGAGATAAATACCTGATGTTGTCGTTGATGGCCTGTTGATTTGATTGTAAATTCCGGCTACGTAAGTGGTTGTCGATCCAAATAATAACCAGTAACCTTGAACAACGACCTTTCACGTGGTTAGGATTGCTTCATTTCGTTAAACTTTGTTTTACAAAATCCCCTTTCTTCCATTCATTTTAATAGAGATTAAGCTCCCTCAATGTAACTTGTTAGGAGACGCGTCGATAGTGCCTAATGTATTTCGACTAATTTTACTTATATTAATCAACCAAGTAGTTAATCATAATATAATCAATCTTGCAGTGAAAATTTCCCACCCTGCAAGTTCTTGCTAGGCGGTTTTTTGTAGGAGCTGAATCTCTCTGATAACCGCAATGGCCTACAATTCTTTCGTTGAATATTTTCCTAGCTTGACAAACAATCTACGGGACAACGAAATACGGACCAATAATTTGCCGAATTAAGTTAAATATTGGTTTTAAATTTTAATCTTTATTCGAGAAAGGGTTACAATAATAAACTGTCCTTTGCACTCAGAACCACCCCAAACCACCGGGCAAAGGCGTACGACTGATCGAGGAAGTTAAAGCGTAGCTGTATGGCCCAAAAAAGGCGTTGGTCATTTTGACGGCCATCTGCCCGACCACTCCTCCTTGAAGGGCTTTTTTAACGCTGTTGTTGACAGGTCCGAATCCATTGTAGTCTACGTTCATTTGACCCAAGCTGATGATACGAAACCCGGTGACGGTTGGTTTGTTCGGGCCCCTTCGTGAAGTGACGACGACACTGAGTAACGGTCTGGTGTAGTTGACTTCAAGTTGCCCGTTTCTTTCGGGCATTTTTCCGTATTTGACTTTGGCCTATTGGCATTTTATTACACTTAGTGTTCAATATTGACTTTTCGTTCGTTTCAATCCCTACCTGGTAATTGAGTTGCAAGTAATTGAATGTGATGGAACAGTTGAAAGTTACGTTTCCGTAGACGTAGTACGGGTTTCCACAATCGATTGGCCGATACGCTTTACCCAGTCCTGACATGCTACCGTTTACAAAATGGCCTCGCACGTTCACCCTCATTGGCCCCACCTGTTTATGATATCAAGACTTTGCGTTTAAATAGATTGATATGAAACGAGTCTTAAGCGCAAAGCAATAATCAAGACGGAACCTTCAGTCTAATATCCTGGGATAAAAATTCGCAAGGGTTTGCTCTGGGTATTAGATTATTTATTTATATATACGTGTAACCGTGTTCATATATTTAAAATCAGCAAAATTTCACTAGCTTAATTCCGCACTAGTATTCGAAAATATAAGGGCTTGGAAAATTACAAAATTTGATTAGTTGAATCACGCGGTACGGAATAGGAGGGGCTACTTGAAATTTGGGCTGTAAATGTCGAATTATTCGTCCAACGTTTGTATTGACAATTTAATAGAGATATAGCTTTCCACCCGTGGTTTTGCGTCACCGATTCAAAATTACGTTTTCTCATATTTGTAATATGGTTCGAACTACCCTTTTTAGTTCAATCTCGAAATGACCACCCATTCAGAGTCGCTTAATATTTTCAGGCTTAGTGACTGCCACAGCTACTAAATACGTTACTTTATCTTGACCGTGCTCGTAGAAAGGCGGCATGATAATCGGGTCCAGTCGGTTACCGCGGATTTCCGACGGCATCGACACTTGTAAAACGCTGTCCAAGAAGTGGTTCGCGTCGCTGGCGTTCGAAGCCGAGGTTATAACTGCGTTGAAGACATGGTATAAACCAATTAAAACGATACTGATGACATGTTGCGACTAGTTTTACTTACTTTGTGAGTGAAAAACGTATAAGAAGATAAAAATTACGCCTATTTTCGTTAGAGCCATCTTTCGGAACTTAACTCGGTGGAAAGATACGCGTCAAGTAACTCTTCAAATTCAACTGGTGAGAGTTCGGGTTCTCTCGGTGGATTTCCACGAACTGTTTCTTTCAATAATACGGAAGAAAACGTCGAATCATGGCCATCAATATGCGAGTTTGTGTCTGAGTGATAGGTTTCCCAACGCGCTGCTTTGTTTTTCATCACGTGGAATTGCCAAGGGCAGCGAAACCTTCATATCCGCGACTCGTTACGCGTTAATTTATTCAAGAATGTCGTAAACAATCGACTTGCGAAGAACATATATTAGTCTAATAATCTTCGTTTAAAAAACGCCTAACCGAGCCAGTCACACACTTACCGCCCAAAATAAAAAAATATTTCCGTTGTGTTTTAGGGTCGAATTTTCCATTTTTACTAAAGGTATCGTTCAGTTAATTGCAGTTGCGTTCAGTTAATAGCAGTGTCGTCCAGTTGAAATCAGTATCGACCAGTTAAAAGCAGTATCGTCTAGTTAATTGCAATACCACCCATTTAAAACAGTATTGTAATATCTGTTGTGATTCATTTGTTGGCGCCACCTTAAGCTCATCAATCTAACGATATTACAATATTACCATATTACATCAATATCCTCGGTGTATAGGGACTTAACATTATGACTTAACCCATGCTTTTTCCTACAGTTAAAAATGTATACTAACATAACAGCCATGGCTAATATTACGAATGCTGTTTCAACACTGAATTAAGAATTTCGCGCTTGCTAAAAAAATGATCGTGGGAGCTTGTTTTGAAATTTGTTTTTATTTAAAATATAAATAAATAACTAAGTCTAATTAGAGTTGGAAAATCGCGCAACCATGGAACAAACCAACGCTTTACTTTTTTCCATGGCGCAGCTTGTTGTTGAACTACATTTACTAGACCATTGACTTTATTGACAGTTCGAATACACTTTGGAAGAATTCAAAAGTAAGCTCAATTTCGGTATCCTTTTTTATTTACTAGTTATAAAAAAAAACATCATTTAAGCGCGTATACAAATTACAAAACAAAGAACCAGAAAATGGTGTTAATCAAGGCCCAATGAAGTTGCCTTCGTAGAAAGAACGGTGTAAAAAGATTTAAAGGCTTGGAATAACTCTACCCCTTTTATCAAAGCGGTTTTTCTTTAATAATAATAGCTTTATTTTGCTACTATATCTTCTATATAGTTTTATTTTGATATTTCAATATTGAGTATGTTTGGATGCCTGCCACCAAGTCGGTAATGCCTTTCTAGGCACTAGGCTATACAGTTAAAAACACAAATATACAATTTGGGCTAGCTCATAATATACGGCGATGACTCCATCTTAAGTTGAGCCGCAATTTGGGGCTCGATTTCTCCAATCGATTGATCTAGCATTTACAATTTTTGTGCTAACAGATTTATAGAAATCAAATGCCCAATTTATTAGCCTCCAATTGCCTAAATTAATTTTGTGACCACGAGTTCTCAATATTTCCTACCGGTTGATGTATTAGTAACAAGCGACACCTCTCTCCATAAAAAATACGGTGACCTCTCAATTATAATAACGCCATAAACTTTATAAATATTCAATTTCATTTAAAATTAAGCCTATTTAAATATTTTTTGATTTCCCTATTTCAAAATAATCACTACCTGGTTAAATTTCGACTAACACTTAAAATAATTAATAATTTAGGTTTTGGCATAAAATTATATGTAGCAGCGACATACCCCTTCCCCCACATTTTGAGGTTGATAAAAACCAATTGTTATTTCCAGAACCACTCTGATTGGTTGAAACTTATCGATCATTCTACGTTATAACATTTCAACGTTTTTGCCTAGCACCTTTTGATGTAAAAGAACGATAAGAGTATGGAAACCCTGTTAAAATATCGTCTGTTTCCCCAATAGGAGATTCTATAAAATACGGGAGGTCACGTGTTTATATATTTAGTTATATGCTTAATATATGTTGGAGCTTCGATACATTAAAACCATAAATCAATTGAATTACAAAAATAAAAAAATCTAGGAACTTTGCTAATAATAAGATTAATTGTTTTTCAGCCAAATAACTCCGCAACAGAGTTTTAAATGTACAGTTGGATTTTGGTGTCACAATGTCATTGCGCAGAATATTCCAGTCGTCGATCACGCTAACAATTGTAAGTCCGATAGCTTGTGCAATGCAAATTATTAAATATTATTATCGAATAAAAACATATTTTCAAAGGGCAACGCAAGAGACCATGCAGGCCTTACAGGGGGGTAAATTATCTTATAGATATAAAGAACGACTGCGCATGCGCTATCTGCCATGGCCTCTCCCTCTGTAACAAAAGCAGAACCATATTTGCCGAATTTATTTTGTATAAATGCGCCTCTCGCGGTTTTTATGCAAAATCCATGCATTCTTTAGTCGCGAAAATGACCGATGAAAGTGAAGTTTCCGAGCTTACCGACAAATCGGATACTTTATACAAAAGAAATGTAATAAAACATAGATAAATATTCTGTCGGGGTATAATGATAGGGAAATTGTTAAGGGAGACGGGATATAGGACCAAGTGTGTGATGTCTTGGATTTTCTTAATCCAAGGGGAGGCTAGAGGCAGAGATTTACCGCGTCCAAGGCATAATGTTTCAACTTCCATAATATAATTAAAAATATTCAATTGGAAAATAATTTTATTCCAAAACATTGTTAAATCGAAAATATCAACGTCCAAGTCTCGGAAACTAAGTCAGTTCTTTTCTACATAATAAATAAATTAAGCTAAGCCTAAAATCCTGGGTTCGTTGGTCGTGTGCTAAGAAAATCGAAAAATTCGCGAATGAGAGCGAAATTGCGCCACGTGGCTAGTGGCTACACCAATTAGAATAAGTTTTCGCGCTGTATAAAATCTTCCTTGGAAAACCATCTTACGACTTGTAGAAGAAAACATAGTTCCAAACCAATTAAACGCCATCCTGCATGGCCACTTGCGTTGCCCTTTAACGACAATATCTAAAGAAATAACTCCACGAGTTATACATGCACCACGTAACCACGTTTTTAAAATTCAGTGAACGTCAATGGTCACTTTGGTCGCCGTCAAATCTCAATAGGAAAATCCTTGGTGACTGATGGCATAGCCTTTTTACCATAAGTAACATAATACTCATAAAAATGCCACTGGATTAAATTATTTAATGTAGGTCTGTTTGATATTATGACGTCATCAGGAAACGGAAATTCGGTAAAGAGTCTAGTGTGCCGTCGCGTAATTATCAAAATCGGCCTAGGGTGAGTGAAGGTAAGAATGGACATGGCGAAGTTTGGACACTTTTGAAAAATATTTAATTGAAAATTTATTCTTTGATGCCAAAGCGCAAAATTGGTCTCATTTTGAAGCCTTAAACATACCCTAAAACATGCAATTTATTACTAAATATTACACCGCGACAGATTATACAGCAAGTCTTGAAATAAAACAACTAAAATTATCGAAAAAAATGTCTTGAAATTTCATTGGAAATTTCGTTTTGTGGCTTAGGAAATAAGATATAGCATGCAAACATGAAATGGTGAGATAAAAATAAATTGTTTTATTTTAAGCAATTTGGCGTTTTTCTAGTACACGAAATTTATAATTTAATGAAGGTTTTGCCTTTTTTATAAGCATTTAAATTAACTAGTGCAAAGTTTAAGATTGGACAGCCTACTTTGTGATCAATCACATGTCGATTGTATTCAATTTTAAACGAGGTAGGATTTAGTTTAAAGTCTTTCCTTGAAAGGAAACTTTAAAAACCAGTTTTCATATTCAAATTTCCCGGGAAAGCAGACGGCTGACTGTGAACGGCTGTGAGGTTGGAGCTTTACGAAACACGTAGCTATGAGGCTGCCTCGCTTAAATTGCTAGTGAATGAGAGTCGAGGGGTCCGACAGTCGACACTCTTTCAAATTTCGTACACGCCAGTGATTTGAAAAATTCAAAATTTCAAATTACATATTAAATTTTAGAAAATCTTTTCAAATTTCTCAAATGTTTTGGAAAATTTTAATTTTTTTTTATCGATTCCAACAAATTTCTCAAATTTAATAAATCTTGTGAAATTTGATGGTTTTCCGCAAAATTTTTATGAAATTTGAATTGAAATTTTAGCAAATCTTGAGAAAATTCATAAATTTCTACGGGAAATTTAAGAAATCTTCAAAATTTAGAAATTTACAAAAAAAACCCCGAAGGAGAAATTTCCAAAGATACCGTAAACTATTTCTGTGATAACTGGACACGGGAAGTATAATATGTAATATATTAATATTTTTATATATTAATATTGTAATATTACAATATCTACCCTTCTTGTCCATAGTTTTCCTAATAGTGTCCAAAGTTAGCACCCCCCCCCCCCAGGCTAATTCAAAACTATTTTCTCCAATGTTTGACTTACTCACTTCATTTCTTAAAATAATTATTGTTTTAAAAATTCACAAATTCTTACCCTCACTCACCATATCATCATGGTTTTAGGTTTTTACTCAAAATGCGATACTCAACTTTTGACACGTGAAATTTATTCTGCGTGAGCGCTATAAATTTTTACAATACGTTTTTGCACTAGTCAACTGTGTAACAGACCTTCATTAAGGAATTTTGTATGGAGCAAAGGTACAGTGAGTATTATGTTACTTATGTTTTTACTGAGAGCAATCTCAAAATAATTTTGAAATAGCCGGCACATTTAACTCGTCAATTTTAAGACTGTAGCGAACCTAATGTTAGGGGGGGGCAATTACAATTAGTTGCCCCTCCAGTTAATTTTTGGGATGGGCATTGCCCCCTTCCTCCCCCGGTTCCTACGCCCGTGAGCTTCTGGGCGGGAATCTTAATTTTTCCGTAATCAAAGAATCATCTTCGTATCTGTAATCATAACCGAATCATGGAATCTTACAGGGTATCAAATCAAATTCTAATCATTGAATCATCTCGGGAATCTGGAATAATACCAGAATCATGGAATCACTTGTCGAATCAAACTCTAGTGATATGAATCAGAATCGTGCGCAGGGGCGGCTCAAAGGCCGGGCAACCCGGGCAACTGCCCAGGGCGCCGGTTTGAGAGGGGCGCCGAAATTGTGTTGTGCGCCTTTTTGGTTTACCAGGAATTGGATTTGTTTATAAAATTTTTAATGAAAGCATAACATAATTTGAAAAATCTTTAGCTAATTAGAAATACAAATCGTTTTCCCAAACAAAATGTCCAACATCGTCGATGAACGTTTATTTGCGACTATTTATTTTACAATAGTAAATAAACCATAAAATTACGGTGCATATTTCTGACGGATGAAGCATTATCCTGGTATTTTCATTATAAACCAGGGTATATAATATTAAGAAGAAAAAGTAGTTGGGCGATACTACAAGAATAGAAGTGTGCCAGAATGTTTAGCCCGGTGTACCTAGCAACAGGGGCCATACCACCGGGGGCCTATCATCATAGTGCCCTACGCCAGCGTCCCCAAGCCCGGACAGGTGACAAATCCAGCATGCGTAGTAGTACCCTACTACTGATGGTCGCACCTTTGACGCAAACCACTCAACCCAGCAAAAGGTGCAGCAGTGGGTGGACCAATTTTTACTTCACACACAGCGGTGGGATTAAGAGTGGATGCTACGGAGGTAAAGAGTCAAACCCTTTGGAGAGAGTTCGTAAAGTGGAACGATGGGAACACAGCGGTCCACATATAGATCCCGGTGTGCTCCAAAAAGCCGGGAAACAGGACCCCGTGCCCTCATACGGAGGCCCGCCACCCCACAGCAGGCTACCCAATCCGCCGAGGTGGCCAGTTTGCACGGGCCCTCTCAGTTTCCAGCCCAAACCTGACCAAAGTCGGAGGTGGAGGTAGGACCATTTGATCAGAGCTAACATCTCCCAGTGCGCCACCGCCCTTATGGGTTACAAGAGCCGGACCCCAACTCCCCGGTAAAGTCACCAGTTATTGCACACCCATTTAGGGCCACAAGAATAGAAGGAAGCCCAAAGTAATACAGTACTTCAATGTACTTGCTTGCTATTTCGTTGTCGTTTATCCAGCTTTATGATAAATAAACTAGCTATCTTCAAGAATTCTATTTGTTTCTCAGGCTATTATGAACCTCCATTTAATATTCTAAAATACATTTAAATTGTTTTCGATGGCTAGTTCCAAAGCAGTCTATCGGTACGATTTACTCTGTCGTGTGTCCGTGGTTACAGTTAGTCTCTTCTATTTTACGCGCACGCGCAGAAAGCCATTTATTAGTTTTAGTTAGATAGATATTAATTAGAGTCACGTTGAATTGAATTAAGATGTCCGAGAAAAAGAAGCATTCTGGTTCTTTATATAAAAAAGGAAATGAAGAGAAGTCATTGAAGCAGAAAAGCAAGCGACAGCTTTAAAAATGTTCATAAGTGTAGGCATATGTAACATAATTACTCATAAGTATGCCTCTGTATAACATTTCCATTGAAAAAAATTCAATGAGGCCTTGTTTCACGCGGAACATATATAAAGCGAACCCTAAAATTCAAAAATGCTTATAATCCTTGCGCTATTGAAAAGGTTACCATGGAAATTAAATCATGTAATCGCGAGGCACGAGCTAAACTTGACATGGGCAAAGCCAGAAACGCGCGAGGAATTCTCACTAACTTCCGTTTCCAATTAGTAAAGTTGATGACGCTTATTTCGTCACGGAATTGTAAGTGACGTAATTAACGTCATATCCCGTGAACAAGGTTTCATTAGTGAAAATGCTTTTATGGCATACTTATGAGTTATTATGTTACATATGGTGTAGGCCTTAAAAAATCCCGCAAAAAGTGTTTTAATCAAGTTGTTAAAGCAATTAATGTAAGGAATAAAACAATTAAGTTTACTAAGAACAACCCGTGAGTTAAAAATAAAAATATCCGTTCTTCGTAAACTTAATTCTTTTATTTCACATATATTAACCATGATACTATTCAGTATGGACATTATTATTAATGAATTTAAGGTATACTAGTCTTGCCACCTTACTAGTGTTCGTACGGGGACCCCGACCCCGACCCCGAAAGTCGGGGATCCCCGACTTTTGTCCCCGACCCCGACCCCGACCCCGCCTGTCGCAAATCAAGTCGGGGTTTTCCACTTTTCGGGGTTATGTTTTCGTAGTGTAATTTTAAATTTTCGCGCCGACGCACCCCGTTAAATCCTAAAAATATAAAATAGATAGGTTCCTTCTCTCCCTTTTTTCATGGGCAACAATAGAATGATCCGAATGACCTTCGTCTGATGCCGCTGACGTGGTTCTCGCTTAACTATTCGGCGCTCGCCTAGAGGCTGCTCAATTAGAGATAGAGAAAATAAACTCGTTTGCCTTGAGTACTCGCTCACTTGAGCAAGCCGTGTTTAAAACTCTATATGCTCATTTTTCCGAACGCTCGCAATTTTTTGCCCACCTCTGGATTCGGACTTGAGTCGATTTTAAGTTTTAGTTTCATAATTGCCGTTGTTTCGGGCTCTCTCAGTCTCAGCTAAGGAGTGTGGAGTTACAATGTTTGTAAATAACTTGTGAATTTATAAAACAACTTATTTAAACAATTACAATGCCTAAGCTATAGACCTCTACCTATCTTATCTATTTTTACTATAGTCTTAGTCGATAATACAAAATAACGGTCAAAAATGCCGCCGATCAGTTTTGTAAAATATTTTCGGCGGCGTAATCGTCGGCCATTTTGGGTATGGAGATACAGACCGGAAGGCAGGCAAGGCTGCCAGATTTCGATAGATCGAAACGGCCAACTCTCTCAAATGTTTTCGTTTTCAAAACGAAAATTTTGCGGCGTAGCTATCGAATAAGGCTATTACTAATAGTCCCTAGGCTCAGAAGCTGGCTTACACAAGATACACTATCTAATTTTAAACAGTAAAATGTCGGTATTTTTATAATTTTTCTATTCTTAATAAGTATAAAGAATTTTCCATCCCCGACCCCGACCCCGACCCCGACTTTATTTTGACCCCGTACGAACCCTACACCTTACCTAGCAGCCTTGGAAATAACGGTGGTCAGGTGGTCAAAGACCAGTTTATTAATTGCTCAGACCAGTTTATTTATTCAAAATTTTAGGGGTCACTGGTCACCGTGTCCAGTTTATTAATTCGAAATAATTCCAAAAAATAGAAGGTGACCAGTTTAATAATTCGAAATAATATCAAAATAGGAGATGACAAGTTTATTATTTCAAGGTTTCGATCAATTTTGATTTCCCTATTCCCCGGATTTCTATGTACCGCGACTCCGCATCCCACGAACGATTCGAACAGTCGAACCCCCTCTGGCCTCAAAGTCTCAAACCCTCAATCCTCTGTCTTGCTTTCCCCCGAGTACGCTAGGCTACGCGGTAACGGACCAGGGACTCGGGAGCTACGGGGCCTAGAATAGAGAGAGAGAGAGAATACGGTAAATTACGAGGGTCTTCTTTCTTCTAGGCTAAGGCAGTAGTCTTAGATGAGATAGTACTATATTGTACTATTCTTGTGATACTCATAAAATAAAGTAAACTAATTTGAATACGTGTAAAATTAATTTTACCATGTAGTATAGGTTTTTATAGGCTTATAAAATGACATTAGAACATTTTATATGAGACCAGTTTAATAATTCCTCAGCTAGGGGTCACTGGTCATAATGACCAGTTTAATAATTCATAATCTAAGGGGTCACTGGTCATAACGACCAGTTAAAAAAAACTTATTTCCAAGGCTGTTACCTAGTGTTTCAAGATCCATGTAAAACGACCATGTACCAGAAAGAAGGTATTAAATATGTTTACACAAAGTATTTAGAAAGTTATTATAGGGATTATTTATTGTTATGAAAACGGTAAATTTAGAACATGGACATGGTAATGTTTTTACGGGGGGGGGGGGTAGTTTTATTTAGTCTCAAAATAAGAGGGGCGCCAAAAATCCCCCTTGCCGGATGAGAAAAATGTCTTGAGCCGGCCCTGATCGCGCGAGCTCGATCGCGCCACTGAATCTTTGCTTCTTCGTCTATTTTTTCTTTTGTTTGCTACGTAGTTTACGAATCCAAAACGAGGTCGGTGTGGGGATGGGGGTTAGCCTTCCAAGGCCACTGGGGATGGTGGGGGGGCGCGTATGTATTTCGAGAGAGTTGAAGTTTGAACCCACGTTTTATTTCAGGTAGTGTCATTTAAAGGGATAATAATAATAATCAGCTAGGCTAATACCATAGAAATCTCATAGGTAACTAGAATGCTGCCGTGTAACTGGCAAATGGCCCAAACGCCGTGGCAGACGACGCCAGATCTCAGGCAATCAGAGCTCAAAGAGCGGTTCTGCCAAGAATTTAATGTCACCGGAGAGAATGACGTCACCTATCTCCCGCTATAGTAACGGAACCAAGGAGGATTATTATCCTCCTTGGCGGAACCACTCTACGGCCTCTCATTGGCTGAAGGTTCAAGGCGAACTGGCGTCAAGCTCGGCCGTAGGCGGCAACATTCTAGTTACCTATGAGATTTCTATGGTTCAAGCCCTTCCAAATTTCCGTGTCGAGATTCGCCGGTGGGGGTCTCAAAATCCCTTAGCTTCGTCTCTGTTAACGCCAGCATTCCCAAACTGTGGTCCCCTTTCGTCTGTATGGTGTCGGACCACTTCAGAGGGTTTAGACCTCCATACATGTTCCAGAAACCTAGGCGCCAGGATTCATCGGTTGCCTTAGAGGCTTTCCTCTTCCCTTGTCTGGTTATGCATCGGTTTATGGTTGGGCGTGGATGGCGGTTATAGCACGGACTGATGTTTCCACCTATTGACAAGAGGAGACCTGACTCCCGTTTTTGACCCGGAGGGATTGGTATGGGGTGTCAACATGGTACTGCCGGCTTCTGCCTTGGTTATATCGGAGGGTTCCATTCATTTTTCTGCGCTCTGATTCGGGGGGTCCCTTTTTCCAACCACCCTTGACACCACTCGACGGAGGTATCGTGGGCGGAGGGTTCGTGGAAGGTCTTCTCGGATGTATACCCGAGGTCAGCCTGATGCCGTCGTGCGGGGCGTCCACCATTGCCTTTGACATTTTCGTCTCGGGTGCCGTAAACACTCGTTCCTTCCTTCGTCCATCCTCGACTGGAACTCGCTCCCAGATAAACTCAAAGGGCTACCAAATTAGGCCCAGTTCAAAAAGGAGCTGTGTCGTTTCCTGGACATTTATGACTGACTCCTCCTCAATTATTTTTTTATCCTCGCCTAGTGTTATATTTTCTTTTATCTTCTCGGTTTCTTTTTTTCTTCTCTCCACTTTTGCTTTTTGGTACATTGTGTTTGCAGCCCAATTTTTCTTGTATGCTCCCCCTTGACTTGACGTGATGGGTCATTGACCTTTTTTTTAAGCTAATAAAGAACTAAAGAACTCAAGTATGAGCTGTCTTGTATTCGGATCCTTAATTGTGAGAAGAATTGGCTGCTTCTCTATCTCTTTACTATTTCCGAATCTATAGCAAGCAGCGATTCGGCCGGGACAGAGAAATTGGATACCACTTTTACCAGCCACTCAGAAGCCTTCCCAGCATCTGCTGGAGCCTGGATGATGGATGATCCATAGAGATAGATTTCTATCTCTTTGCATGGAGGAATAGTCCTGCATGCTCTATGGCATCATCCGTTCCAACGAGCGTGCAGCGCTATCTGTTGGACTCTCGTAATAACTTAAAAAATAACAATAACAACCAAATAAAGATATGGGATTTTACTAGTTAGACCATTAAATTTTTATTTTCAAATTAAATTAATGAAAAGCTTACAAATAATCATTAATAAATTTAAATATTGCATTAGAAAGATAACTAATGGATAGGTGCCTAAACTTGAAGTTGAACTTGGTAAGAAATGTTCACAAATCTGAAAGTATTTATTGTTTATTCAATTAACCCATATTGTTTGTGCAATCATATTCAGGCTCACCAGCAAGACAGGAAAAGCTTAAGATATTTCAGTAGTGGTAACATAGAAGCATCTGTAAATTGTCATAAAAAAGCTGCTGAGCATATTCTCGAGGCTCTGAAAACTACCCAAAGCCCAAAAGCTACAGAATCTCTAGAGTTGCAATACCAGTATCATATAAAGCAACAAGAGATTGTGAAAATCAAACACCGTATCTATCAGAACCAAAAGAAAGCTCGAGAAATGGAGAAAGAAGTTATAATAACATTGCATGAAGATACCCAGTATAAAAGTTTACCAAATCAGTCTGATGAACTCAGAGCAGAAATTTTGAGAAAAATGACTGAAAATGATTCGTTGCTAACCTTTTTAAACAAAAAAGATAAAATATTAGATTCCAACAAAATGACTGTCAGTGATTCCCAACTTCATAATGAAAAGTACATAAAACACGGGCATAATCAAAATGACATCCTGGAAGAACTAAAAATGAACAATCACGAGTTGAAGAAAATGGTTCAAACCTTATGTGATGAACTTGATCAAAGTCAAAAAGAGAAAAACGAAATGAGGGAAAAAGTCATAAGATTGGAGAAACAATTGGCTGTAGCAAATGTTAGTCAAAGGAAAAACTGTGAAGAATTATTTTCACCATTTTGTGAACTTACACCTAGTGGTGGAAGCAGAGAATTACCAGCATTAGCTCCATTGGAACTTCCAAATTTTGATTATAATTCCATGAAAAAATAATAAATTTATTTGGGCCAACAAGAGCATGATATTTGTTTGCATGACAATGTTGCATTAGTTTCTGACAATTTATTGAAATAACACCCTAAAGCTCATTTCCTTTTAGTGGAGGCCTAGGATACATTGAGCAACATTTATAAAAAAAAAATGGAGTAAAAAATTTCATCATTTGCTACTGTTAATTATGATGTAAAAATTTCAAGCTAATGGCCATCAGAAAAACCAGCTAAAAGAGTTTTTTTTACATCGTTGGTAAATATCACCAAAATGTGTTAACACGTTATGTAGTTCAAAACCATTAAAAAACCTGGGATAATAATTATAACCCCATAAAACCAAAATCAAGCAAATACATATTCCAAACTGATTTTTGTCTCTGAATGTACTCCTATGCAATAGGATCCTATATTTACAATTATTTCCTTTAATCCTGTTAAATAGATTTTAGGTCACTATGATATAAACTAGTGGTTAACCAGCTAAATAATTTACCAGTAGCTGGGAGAGCAAAATGCAAAAAAAAAAATTAAAACATTCAAGAGGGTAGGTGATTAAACAAAGCTTATGTATAACTCTGAAGGAGTCCCTACAGTCAGTTTGCTTGTGGGGAACTAGACTTAATAGGTGAATAAGAATTTTTTACAATGCATGTTTGTCTACCTGATACTTTCAACAAAAATATTACAGTTATTTTCATGTGGTACAATACCATAAGGACAGATTTTATTTGGCTTAGCGCCAGAAGTTAACTTGAAAAAGTGTTACTTTTAGGGCTAAAAACAGTAAAGACTACACTCAGCTTTTTATTTTTTAAACCCATTAAATCTTTGTTTTTGGGCTGTGGAAAATGAAAAAAACAAATAAACACTAAAATCAACTCTTTTAATTTGTACAGGATTTATACAAAATTTCTTAAAAAAAAAACTTTTAACAAAATAGACAAACAATAAAGACTTTTATTATAACAAAACAAATAGCTGATAAACATTAGATTTTTTTAATATCTAATGAACCATCTTGTACCTATCATGGATAGTTGTTTTTGCATTTGATTATTGAAGAAAAATTATTTAAAATAAATGGCATATATTTATGGCATTTGGAACTTTTTTCTTGGAATGATTGTAATATATAATAAAATTTAAGATACCGGGTGTAAATTAATTACTAAAGAGAAATTAAATATTGTATTCAGAAGATTGTTTTTGGTACCATGTAACACTCCATTTAAATAAAATTACTGGGAATGTAAATGTGGTGGCATTGTTTTGGGATTTGGCTTAAAAGATGGCCATCTACAAATGGGACAAACGTGATTATCTCTTGAGAGCCATAATATAATACAAGTATGATGAAATACATGGCCACATGGTAACCCGCATAAATCATCACCAGCATTATAAACTTCTAAACAGATTGAACAATCTCGACATTCCATCATTCCATGGGGAACTTGAAAAGCTGAGGAAGAACTTGAATTGTTACCAATGCCACCCGAAATATCTAAATTTTGAGACGTGGAATTTACAGAGGCAGTTCCAGAGTGGCTTTTAACGCCTTTCTTTCTAGAAAATCTACTGAGGCATCTTCTCAAATCCCCCGCTTTTTGTACTATACCACTTTTTTTACTCTTTTTATTGTTGCTACAACTGGCACTATCACGGTCTTTCTCTCCATCGCGGTATTTCTTTGATAATAACTCTCTTACGCTATAAAAGCATGATAGTTGTTTATTTTTTTTATCTTTAATGTGCCCAAATTCATCATCACTGGAGCTCAGCACCTCAGAATAGTTTCTCTTTTCATCCTGTGACTGAGAATCTTCTTCGGTATTAGAGTATTTCCAAACGGGTAAGTCCTTCAGATATTCAATTTGTATCACAGGTACAGGCAATAGCCATAAATTAGGCACAGCGAGATGTTCAATAAAAAGTTCTAATCCTTCTTCGATGTCCATATCTTGCGGAGCCATGGGTCTGGTCAAGGTTGCCATTGGTCGAAAGAAATAGTTCATTAAGTAGCTATCCCAAGGGACAAACCACCAATCAGAAAATAAAGCCCCATCCTGGTCATTTCCATATCCCAATTTCTTCCAAATACACAGAACCGAAAGTGCATAGGCAAAAAAAGATGCGGCAAAGAAACGCGCGGAGTACAGATATTGCCAGTCAGTTCTAAGCATGGTGGCTATCCCACTTTCACTAACAAGGCGAAGTAATTTCAAGCAAAGCGAGGTAAAAGAGTGGACAATTTGAAAATGATGAGCCCCCAATAGTACTAACCAGAACAGAAAAAACAGGCAATTGCAATTGACTAGACGTAAAAGCCATCTAACGCAATGCCTCCATAATTTACCAGTCACTAGGAAAAATTCCAAACCAATTGCAACATTTAACAAAAAAAGTGTCACCAAAAATATATCATTAACTTCAGGGTGCAGGCTTTTCAAGTAAAGTTCCATCCACTGGAAATTTAAAATTTCACCAACTTTGTCACCATATTTATAAACATTTTCAGGAGTAGCTATAAGATAGGCAGGATAGTTCTTTAAATTCGTAGAATCACTATTCCATGATTTCAGATTAGATAAAGACATTTCATTAATCGACATCATGCCAAACTGAGCTCTGCTTGTAAACTTAATAGCTAATGATGATAGGAACAACGGAGGTTCTTCTAACGTTGATAAAAGAATAATTCGGAGGGGAGTCTCTCCATGGCTTCGATTCAGAGTTAACCAGTCCATTTTCAGTTCGTCAAATGACTGAATTTTTGAAACTCTCGTTGATAAATTTTGGCGAACCCATTTTAGAACAGATTGAGGCTTGGAGGAAAATTTGTAACTGTGTAAAGCCACATCTTCTTTAGTTCGTTGTCCTCTTGGAAGCGCCAGTATGAGAAGATTAGAAGTCCAGCTTTTCCTAGCACAAAGTCTTTAAAAACATAAACATTATCAACTAAAGTCCAAAAACCCAAATCATTACATTACCTTCTATCCAGTGAACACTTGAAAACACCAGTTCGAACTCCAAATCTTGACACATGATTTACAACATATTTCCACGTACGAGTATCCAATAATGGTGTTTGATTATCATTTGCCACAACTTGAACAAGCCAAACACTGTCCTTCGTATCTTCAACCTCCTCGTAAAAATGACTGCCACCAGTAAAGTGGACAGTTTGGTGGGAAAGAGAGCCTTTAGATAGGTTTTCCGACTTCTCCGATTCTTGGAGCTCCTGTTGGGTAACCTGGCCAGAAGTTACGAGCAAATTTGTTAGGTCCTGCTTTTCAATAGCAGTGGAGTAACTAATCCCACGACTATCCAATAAATGTCGTAATGAACGGACACTTATTGATAACGGGTCTATCAAGGAATTCGGAGTAAAGATGTAACGGTGCCCACTAAACCAAAAGGCAACTTCCAATATTCGCGAAAGAGTAAACAAAACTATGAGATATAGAGAGAGTAGAACCAATTTTCGCCACATTTTGGTTGTTTCAAACGACACTTTTCACTCAAAAAACCTAAAATGAAAAATTTCAAAAACACAAATGAGTATTCTTGTTAGTATAATCTCAACAAGTGAGTATTCTTATTACTATAATCAAAAGTAGCATGGGTCTTATGCTACTTTTGCTATAATCTTAACAAATTTTGTAATTTTGGCATGCGCAATATTGTTACATCTTTGGTTTTAATAATATAATAATTTTATGAGAATAATATAGTTTCCTACTGGGCTGCTTAAAAAGAGCCAAGAGAAAAATTTCATTTTTCATTGTTAAAAATTAAGTAATCAGAGTCACGACTTCCATTAGACTTGCGGAGTGACTTCTCAATGCTACTGAAGTCTCAAGAGCTATAGAAACATCTCTATATGATTGAGCTTGATTTGAACTTTACTAATACTTCAACAGTCATACAAATCTATAAATTTGAAAATGGGGCACTTTTCCAACATTTCAGTAGGAAACCAAACACCAATTAAATTAAGCCATGTATTTTTCTATTAAGCTTAGAAAACTCTTAAAATAATAACTGCCAAGGCCTAAGCTTTATACATCTAAATTATTAAATAAACAATCATTGCAAAGTTATTTTATCTAAATATTTAAACATTTTAAAATATATTATGTATTAACTAAGTTTTACCTTAAATCGAAAAAGGAAACCTAAACCAACATCGTAACTTCGTGAGACAGGAGCTGCAGGACTCAAGAGAAGTGCGTCATAAACCAGACTGAAAAACCTCAAAATCAGTGATATACGAAAAATAGTAAGAATTCTACTTTAGAACGAGATAATTCTCAAGATATGTTCAATTTCATTGGTTTAAAAAGTAGTTATCTGAGAAACTTAGTACTTTGACGCATCGCAGTGAAGAAAAACTAAATGAAATAGAACCAATAAAATAAATAAAATTTTCTTCCAAATATTCGTTATAAAAATTAATACTAAATTCTTTTTCTCAGTGTTATTACTGATTGGAATGCTTTGCCATCTAATAATGTTACTTCATCTAATTATACGAAATTTCGCTATTTATTATGTGAACATATAGCTGCCAGTAATTTTTTTGTTTGTTCATTGTTTTCTTAATGTTTGTTTTTGTTTATTTTAAAATAATTTGTCTGGATCTCGATATTACTTTTTTTAAATAATTTATATTATGTTCATTGTTAATAATGTGATTAGTATTTCTACTACAAAGTCAGCCTTTGCAGCTTTGTATATAACCTCACTAAATAAATAAATAAATTACTATTTATCAACTTTTACTTTTCACTTGATACTGATTTACAAATTACAAAAATTATCACAGTAAATCAATTATTAAAAGTACTTTTTGGCCTACATAAAGATTGTGACAGTAAAATGGAATTATATTATTATATATATTTATATACCATATAAAGTTTAAACATGTTTAAAAACAGTTTTCTCAGAGCACCGTGTTACAAATACTTTTCAAACACCTTTTAAGTACCATCAGAAGTCTAGAATAAACTCAAAAGGGGTTTATTTTATACTTCTGGTAAAATAAAATGAGGCTCTATCAAAAGAATTGATACCATATTAAAAATGAAAAATACTGAAATTAATACTTCTTAATTAGCAGAACTTAATGGGCCAAGAGCATCTTTTAAGGCACCATAAATGGTTGTGTCTTTTGGCTACTAGATACATAATAAAATACTTAAAAAATATGGTTTATGGATAAGAATTTAAAAAAAAAGTTAAAATATGCTTCATGATCTGCAAATTGGTTCCACAAACCATAGGTTGAACTAGTGTTACAAATTCAACAAACTCAACACTTATAAGACTAGTTTTGTTCAATTTGGAAGATTTGGGAAAAAAAATTTCCACTTGGATAAATAGACGCATAATTTATCCCACATTTATTGAGCATTTTCAACTATTATGTCCACTGACTAAGTTGAGCTTCAATTTGTCCTAATAAAGTTCTCGATAAATACATTGCAAATAGTTGAATCAAAGCAACCCCTAATAAAACGCCTGCAATGATATGAAGATTTTTCTTCGCAAATTCCTCAAGCGCTTCTATGCAGCCTATAGCGTGTATGCGCTTATGAACTTCCGATTCAGTCTAAAAATATCCACAAAAAAAATTAAATTTTCCTTTACTAATTAGCCAGCAATAGTGTTTATAATTTACCAAATTTTGAACATGGTAGCCACACATTATGTTTAATAAGCCACTCTATTTGACAAAATTGATAATCAGTTAAGGTTATTTGAGCATATAACCTGATGTTACCAAATTCTTACATCCAAATTTCGAGGATTTTGACAACAAGAAAAAGGAACTCCGCATCTTTCAGTACTGTTATTAGTAACGGAACAATTGAAATAGATATTTTTTGACCAATCTTTGTAGCCATTATGGGATACACCGCAACATTGGAACTACAAAAAGTTAATAAATGAATGAACTTGAAAACCCAACCAACATTAAATATTAGATAAAACCTCTTGCTGCATAACATCGATAAAATTCTGAAGATTTACATCATCCCGGTACTTTACAATAGGATCATTTGACAAGCCTTTCTTCGCTAAATCCGAAAATTTTGTTGGGAAGACAAAAGCTAAAGTTGCTACAACCATTTCTCCCAAAAACAGCAAGAGTAATATAAAGGAATACTGAATAAAAAAAAGTTTCAATATTAATCAATGGCAAAAAGATAAAAACCTTGATTCTCTTACAATTCGTAATAGACACACATTCTCCCGCAATGCGCCAATACATCCGAAGAAGCTAATTATAAAAATAGCACCACCTCCAATCATAACCACTAGAGATATATTTAAAACCAAGTTGAATGCATTGTTAACATTTTCCGTTCCTCCTTCTGCATATTCTTGAAAATATGACCATCCACCTATTCCAATTACGGCGCCTCCAATTAACTAGAAATAAGTAATTATTAATTAAATATTTAACTAATTAGCTAGAAAAAATTTTGAGAACAGCATTTTATTAACCAGCTAAACCATTGGTATACCCACTATCAAGAAAAGTCAATGAAAAAATTGTCTATAATCAGTATGGAGTGCTAGCAGTTGATGCGTTTTTAAAAGTTAGTGACGTCACAGCCGTAGCTTCCGTAATGGTTGTCATGAAAACTTGTGTTTTTTCTCAATAGACGTTTAACATTGGTGACGTCGCAGGGTTTCAAGCTGCTGGTACTCTATACTGCTTCTCCCTTTTGATTTTAACAATTAAAATAAGCCAAAAATAATATAAAAATTACAACTAAAAATGAAAATCTACTAGACCAATAAAAAACCATAAAAAATAAAATTTAATGTGTTCACTACAAGAGCAAAAAGAGATTTAAGCAAAACCTATTTTCCACTTCCAAAATGAATATTGCCATTTGCAAATTTTATGAGTGTTCAAACATTTCAAATTCAGAACAAATTTTCTTATGATATTTAATCAGGGGAAAGTATAAAATTTAATATTTCTAGAACCATAAAGAAATTTCGCTAATTTTAAATATAGTGAAACTACATAGACTGGCACCTTGGATTAAGAATGTGCTTACTGAATAGAGTCAAGGCATCACTCAAAAAAGAGAAAAGTCAGCAGGTGGGAAGAGAAGTGAAGAGAAGCACATTGTGAAAAACTAAATGAAAAGATACTTAAAACGGAAGAGGTTTACAGAGAAATGTTGGAGCAAGATTTTCACGGAAAACACTTTCTAGTTTCGTGATGCTTGCACTTATAATCCTATAGTTGTTAATTATTGCTGGGATTCCACTGCGAGCTATGTGACGTGCAAAAAGGTGGTGTTATATCCAGTAAGCATATTCTTAATCCAAGCTGACAAACCATTCTCAAAAAGCTTTGCCAGTCAACCTACTGGGGGTCTGGATGGACACCAATATTTAATTTTAACCTTGGAAGGTTTATTTATTTAATACACATCCAAAACAGATTGATAACGGTGGGTTACTCTCAGTTTTAAACACATCTGAAAGTCGTTCTCATTGTGACTTGGACAATTTTGTTTGATGTGTTAAAAGATTAACATTTATAGAAGTTTTAACCTAACCGTCGACCAAAAAGGCTAGAATTGGTATCGTATATTAGACTTTTATTATTAATCGAATATTAGGCAAACCTAGGTTTCCAAGTCTTAACAAATAATGGCTTACCCAAAACAGAAAATTGAAGAAAAACAGCGTCAGTTTAACACAATTGCTGATATAAGTAAAATCGGATCTGAGAGGGTTTCTTCGTTGTGTTCTTCGATAAGGCATTTTAAAAAATGTTTAAAGAAAACTATAAAATCAAGCCCATTAAGCGAACAAAATAAAAATGAGAACTCAGGAAATGACAAATTGTCAAGTTTTGACTTTCGAGGAAATGGTCAATGCTGCCAGTTTTTGGAAACAGTAAAATACCCTACGATATTCAGTTACCAGTTACCAACATGACTGTAAAAATACTAGAACATTATTTAAAAGTTAAAACGCTCATATTTGATAAAATATTTTCCAAGGTTAAAAAATATTTTATTTCAATTCTCGCGTCTCAGTTCTTAATCTACAAGTCAGCTTTGGTTAAAAAAACTCTTATTTTCGAATAGATACTTCACAAATTGATATTTAAAAAACTCTATATACACCACTAAATAACATCCTTTCCCAGTAGCAATATCTATTGGATAAAATAAAAACACGGCTATTACTATTTTCCAAGGTCAAATCTACGACGTCGAATCTCTCACAGATGGCGGGAGTGCGTCCGAGCGCGGTTGTTCCTTCTCCGTCTCGTAAGGCCATTAAAAGTCGAACGCGACGTACGCCTTCGTATCCCAGCCGCGGTTTAGATTGATCAAACTGGCCGTAGCTGTAGTTTTGTAGCTCTTCCCTCTCCCGCCCCCTTCCGACACGAGAGAGAGAGAGAGAGAGAGAGAGAGAGAGAGGGGAAGAAGGGAGAGCGGCAGCTTCCCAGCAAAGACGGGGATAGATCCTTCAGCCTCCAAGAGTCCCAGTCTTCAGTGGAAAAGAGAGGAAAACAGCGCGAGCTGATGGGGAGCGAGCTCGAATAGGGAGCGAATGAGAGTCAAAAGACACTCGAAACATTTGGCTAGCTTCAGTTTTAAACGTGAGAGAAGAATATAACATTTACTAGGAAGAGGCCGCGCTAATCGATGCTCCTCGGGCGTCTTTTCCCGGTTAACATTTAGTTGCGGAACGCGTCTCGGTCCAGAGTCGGTATCCGCCGTCTGCCGGATCGACGGAATCACCCTAACCCTTTCCCCCCGCTTCGAGCCAAATAAAAGATTCGCCAAAAAAATTAACACGAGCGAGATCGAAGGTTTTCGAGAGCAGTTAACCGTTATGCCAAGACGCCGCAAAACTGTCCTCCCATGGATTACTCGATGTCAAACACGGCCGTCGCGCGAAGTGGACACTATGGGTTGAATAGCAGCGGCTCTTTCATTAGAGGCCCGAGACGGGGATCCCCGACCAAGCCCTCGTTCCGCCGTTGCCCGACCACCGACGGACATCGCCAGCAAACACTGTACATTCGCGGCGAGAATTTGGCCTCTAAAATAGGCCTGGAAGATTCCGAATTTGGTTCCAAACAGAGCGCGTCAGCGTTGAAAAGACACGAGCTGGAAAACTCTTCCTAACGCAACCACGCGCCCACGCTCCGCCTAGTACTCATGGTATCAAGTACGGAAAAACGAACTATGAAAAAAAAATTAAATACTTCGAATAACGGAGCTTCAGTGGACATCTTATTACCGTAAGTTTTTATTTAATACTTATATAAAATGTTGAGTTCGCGCAATGGCCATTTTTAACAGTTCATCCTCTTTTTTTTTTTAAGCCCATTGTTTTCTGGCGTACGTAAAGGGGTTTTACCGAATACGCGATACGGGCTGCTTCTATGTGGGTGGCAACTCTTTGATTTGACTCGATTGAAGGGGGAAATGTGGGATAATTACGCTGAAAGCATTTTCTGGGTAGGAAGGAGAGCGTCCTGCATTGGTCGCCTTATTACGGAAGCGTTTACGAGCCGTTTTCGCGGGCGTGTGCTTAAATACACATGCAAAGAGGAATGATTCACTAATGAAGCGCTTTTGTTTATTATTGTAAAGGCCATTTCCATTTATTTGTAAGAGACTTTTTCCAATCAAAGGAAACATTCGAGGTTGAAACGTACTTTTCGTTATTCATCGTCTAACTAAAAGCGCAGATTCTTTGATAAATATCGCGGCGAGCGAAAAAGTCAATTTCGTTATTTTTTTATGTTAGTGAAGTGGATCATTTGTTTCGAGAAAAAACAGTCTTAGAGGATTTGAACGCAGAGGCATTTTCTGATGCTTTTACACTATATTATGTAAAAACAAACTTTTCCTTTCCGATGTTACGATCTTAACCATTCTGGTATTTAAAAATACAATTAAATGGTGATTGAAAAACACTTTTAAACTAAACTACACTACCATAGTAGCCTTGTTTATCCGAATAACCGAAGACTTAGTTACTATCATATTATTTTATCACTTTGTTGTTTAAGATTTGGAAATTATTTTTGAACGGCATTTTTCTTTCATAATAGGAAATCGCCAAGAAGTAATATTTCCGAGAGCCAGGACCTGCGAGTTACTGTTTATAGTGCTTGTTGAAATAATGGAAACTTTTCCCCTGTAAACAGAAAGTCGTGTTTTTGATAAGCCTTCAAAAAAAGCTACCTGGTTAAAATTAGACCCTTGTAGCATAAGGTACTTTATAAACAATAACTTGCAGGTCCTGGCTCTCGGAAATATTTCTTTCTGGCGATTTCCTTGAAGATGTTTTATTGAAGAGTCTATTGAATGACTGCGTATAAACTTAAATGTGGGTGCCGCCATTTTGTACAAACTACGATTTATTATGGTGGTTTATAATATATTTTCGCTCCTTCTAGTTACGTTCTGAAAAGTACCATTTCTGTTGGTATTTTTTAATGGGAAGTCAGATATAGCTAAGGCGATCTACGTTTTTATTACTTTCTTTTCATAAAGTAACGTGGCATTCTGGTTTAATGGTTGCTCTTACGTCACAGTATCTTTTCTTACAAGAATATGAGCGCGCGCTACAATCGCGAAAGGAATATAGCTTTTTCTAGCGCGCGTGCAAATCGCTCGTGCGTAGAATATAAGCTGGGTCTTGTGACGTAAGATTCAAGGTTCAAGATTTATTAATAGGCCCGTATAAAATACAACTCTTTTGAAACAGAGCGGCTCACCACAATATGTGGGCGCACGGTCAAAAAAAAAACAAACACTAAATGTTTAGTTGGAAATTTAAGAGCAATATTTTAACAAGTTGGGCAAGACCACTTTTTATTTTATAAAACTTTTCTTTGATATAGTGAGCTTTAATGGCGTTTTGGTGCGAAACAAAGTCTAGAAGATCATAAGTATATGATTTACCAAAGTGTACGTTTAAAATTAAAATCTGCAAAAAGATTTTTTAATCTAAAAATTAAATTTTAGTGGCAAACATTTCCTTTTTCAATAATTTCATTTGAAATTGAATAGGAGGCGATATCTCAAATTTCCCAACTTCGTTTATTGAAGATTTTTGCTATTCTTAAAGTTTACCTTTAGTGTTTACCGACAAATGAAGAAATGACCATTCGTTGTTACTGCCACAAAATCGCGTTACAATTTTATAAATAGCCCTTCTTCGAAACTAGTTACGAGGTAGGTTAAGCGAAGCCCCGTGGAAGTGTTAACGGGAACTTGGGAACGTTCGAGTTCGGCGAGAATTGGCCGACAAAGGGTCGCTAGAAGACGTCCGCGTTCGTAACGGGTGCGCTTAACCTCTCTGAAATGGATGGTGGGAATAAGAAAGCGCGCGGCGTTTCTGGCAGCTTAGGGTGATTTAAGCGGGACTATATGGCCCGTTCGTTCGGCCGCCTTAATAGAAAAACGGGAGAGACATTACCTTGTGAAGAACTAAATCCACAACAGGTGTCACGGCTATCATTTAGTCTTATACGCAGCGCGCGTGCCTATTAATCCCCTTCCCGGCGTATCACGGCCGGATGAGATATCTCGTGTTTTACAGCCCGTTCCTTTTTCCATTTTTAATAAGACGCTGAAAGAGCTCGTACTTCTCGCTAGACGGATAATCAGTTTCATCAAATTATTTCCCTCTCACTCGCCCAACTGATAATGCGGAGTGTCACTCGGCTTACAACTCGTTTTATTCCGCGGAAGTAAAACCAAATTATTCTCATATTTTCTCACGGATTTACTTATTCTATATATGGGTGAAAAAAATATGGATTTTATAGATTCTTCGCGGAATTGTTAAACTCTTACCCACCAATGGAAATAAATTATTTCTTATGATAAAATATCTCTAATAGAGAATATAGTAAGCCCCTACAAGAAATCCTGCACTGGATTCGAACTTAGGATAAATAGCTCCATCTATTTTAATTATCGTCAACTAAAAGCGCAAGGAATTTGCAGACGACTTTTTTCAGCTGATCTACGAAGATAATTTCTATTTTTCATAATAATATTTACGAAGATTATGTAGAACGTGCACAGTTAATTTTTCGACTTTGGTTTAAAGGGATTAAATCACAAAATCGTCCGCTAGCACGCGCTACGACTTGTGTTTAACGTAACTAGCGCCAATCACCTCTAGCTTTCGTTAAACCTGGTGACAGAAACGTGGGATTCGTAGGTAATATCATATGTAACATAATTACTCATAAGTGTGCCTCTGTTTAACATTTATGTATTAAAAATTTAAATGAGACCTTATTTCACAGCCACCGAAGAAAATACGGACTAACGTCGCGTAAAACTGGTTTTAACTTCCTTCCCTCCCCGCTAGAACTAGTTTTGATGACGATAAAACCTTCATCGCCTGGGAAGTGACGTCAATTACGTCATATCCTTGCAACAAGGTCTCATTGAAAAAAGTTCTTTCTGGCACACTTATGAGTAATTATGTTACATATGGTAATATGGAGGTTAATTATATCTTACAAAAAAGGAAAATACTTTTGGCTTCAACGACAAAAATGTTAGTAAATTTAATACTTTCCTATTTAGAGAATTAACAAAAAATCATGTCAGTCAACATAGAAACGTTACGAAATAAATTGGAAAATACTAAAATAATAATATAATAGCAATTGGTGTGGGGTTTCTCCGAAAAACTGTGGATGACCTTCGTAAAGAATGAATTTCTCAACGCTTACTTTGGTGACAATGTTAATAATAAAAATAATAATAATCAGCTAGGCTAATACCCAAGGCACCACCTTAGGCCTAAGTCATCAAGCGACTTTTATAGCCTTTAATTCATTTGGCCGGGTTACAATGCGTAGGAGGGTGGTGGCAAGCCCTGCATGCCACTAACTAACTATTACCGTTAACCTGAACAAGTTGTTGTTACTTTCAGAGTCTGTTGTAACCTCTGTTTAACCTTTACTATGAAATTCTGATTTTTCATTCTATCCCTGTAAGACACCGAGACCGAGTGCAGCTGCAACGCTGTTGTACAGGTACATCAATGAATTTTACACGCTCGCGTACTTCCGTTCTCTGTTTGCAAACTGCGGTAATACTTTACTTTATGCAAATATACAGGTTTTTCACGTTAACATTATTACCCCCCTTTGAAAGTAGATTACTGACTGGTAGCACCATAGATATAAGAAATGTATATTAAGGTCTAGATACATTTCGGGGCGTCTAAGCCTAACATAAAATACGGAATTGACACCTAGCAGACACCGAGGAAGGCACGTGACCAAGAGCGCGAGGTCTCTTAGCATTTTAGTACTAAGTGCTTGACTTTTCCGCAGGCCGTAGTCTTTAGACACCATCTGTTGGTGACTTTTAGTATAATTTTTAAGCGGGAGACAATGGCTCTCGCGACGATAGCACGAGCTTTCTTACCGATAGATAGCGCCTCGAGGGGCTGATCACTCCGCGTAGTCGGTGTACAGGGCCGTACCTTTGACTGTACTAATGGGACTACGCGTAATCTTTGAAGTCCCTGCCTTTGGCAGTGGTAATCTAAGCGTAATCCGGTGTACAGACTTTCGAAGAGTGGTTAGCCCCTCGTAGCGCCTTATAAGGATAGCCTGCAGAAATTACGCGTTTCTGCTAGCTGTCACCTCCGTATTCACTCCCTTTGAAATATTTTATCTAGACCTTTATATACGTTTCCTATATCTATGGGTAGCACCGAATTTTAATAGTACCAGCGTAAAACAAGAAAATTGTTCCAACGCGATGGTGTCACTAAGGGCTGTGTCACCCGGTGCGGTCACTGATGGTGTCATCCATACTTACCAGGAACATCAATCGTTACTTGTAATTATCCAATGATAACTTTGTAGCACTTGTAACAATCTTGTAGTCCATAAAAGGGCGTTACATACTGAACACCATAGCGCTAGCATAGTTTTGGGTATAACACTATCATATAGAATGTTAGTTTTTAAAAGTAGTACTTGTAGTGACAAAATCATTTGTTTGCTCAAAAATGAAATAATAACGCAAAATAAAAAAATGAAACAAAATTAATAAGAAAAAATAGGAATAACGACGAGAAGAAACTGAACCATTCCAAGTAGCAGTACCGTAGCTAGGGTTTGGCAACCGGGGTACTCGCCCAGGGCGCAAAGTGCCAAGGGGTGCATAATCGAATTAACCAAATTACAAATCGCTTATTTTACGCCCCATACGAAAAATCTCAATAGAATCATAAAGGCCTTGAAAGGTGTTGAAGAAGGTGTAATATAGTCTATAGCTTGTGGCACTTCGATGAGTTTGCATGTTAAAAACATTTTGAGGTTAACGGTAATAGTGAGTGTAGGGAGCTGCTGGCTCGCGTGGCATGAAGGGCTTGCCACCACCCTCCTACGCATTGTAACCCGGCCAGCTGAATTAATGTCATTAAAAGTCGCTCTGGATGACTTAGGCCTAAGGTGGTGCCTTGGTTATTAGCCTAGCTGATTATAAATTATTATTATTATATTTCTAGGTTTCCTTATCTATAGATCTTTCTAAAGAACGAATTTTGTGTTTTAATACGTAGAATTTTGTAAAATCTAAAGGATATTTTAGGTTTTATCATAGATGCTAGAGAAAATACTTATAGAATATCATAAAAAATCAATATAAAGGATTAGGCTAATTCCATATTCATTTCTATATGTTTATCTATAGAATTCTATTACTTTTTTTCGTAAAGAGCCTCAGCTTATAGAAACTATAATTATATTTCTCAAAACCGAGAAATGGCACCGAAATTCAAAATAAGTTAAAAGTGAAAAATCAGAGCATTTGTGGGCATTTTCCCTCGCATTTTCCGGTAACGCGCCAATGCTCGAGCTAGGCTGCCTTTCCCTGTACTTCATCTTATTATGTTTCGTCTTCTTGTACATCGTACGAACGCGTGACCGGCCAAAATCTACTTGTTAACTAAATTTTGGAGGAAATAACACACCACTGTTGGAATTTCATGTTTCTAGAAGAAACTTTATGCTGCAGCAGATCAACCAAAAAGCGCTAAAAATTTAAAAAAGCCTAAAGGTTTACACGAAATAACTGTTTACTAAGATAACTTAAGTAGTCGGCATTTATCATAAAAAAACATAGGCGGGGATGATTTAACTGGTCCGCTGATTGTTTTAGTCGTGGTTACTTTTTAAAATAAGAGCCCCGGGATTTTTTAACAATAGGTACTTTTGTTTTTTTTGTGTTTTTTTTTGGTTTGTTATTTGTCAAGGATTACAGTAATGCAAAAAGTTTTAACCGCAAGTTATTATTTAAAAAGATATGATCAATGTAAAATTGCTACTTGCTAACAATTTCGAGATTTCTGTACGTGTTGGATAAAGTAGGACTGATGACGAAAAATAAAAAGGTTCAATTGCAAAACAGTACTAACTTTTAAGGGTTGGGAATTTTTCCCGTATTTCAACGCATTTTAGCCTTTTTTAACCATACTATGTCATATTATATGTCTTCTGTGTGATGTTGACTTATACAACGTCGAATTTATTCTAAGTATTGGCGCCTGACGGCGCCGCGCACTCACTTCGCTCGAACCCCATACTGAAAAAAGCTATGGGCCATCTATAACGCAACCTAGAGGACATAAAGTTATGTATTTGTACCCCGCCGTTCCGCTGAGCACTACGGCGGCACACAAGACAAAGAGTCATGGCGGACAAAAATGCACCTTGCGAAACAAACGTTCGGCCAGTGAGACAGCCATAAAGACAGGCTCACATATGGCAAACAAACGCCCTCATCATGGCCCAACAAAAGGCGACACCATGGGCTGCCCTAATTCCCACCCTCGCACAGCTGAGGACTAGAGTGACTTCCTCTTCCACCACAAAAATCCTCCCCAGTAGGATATTGAATGCCAAGTATGGAACACCCCCGAGGTTCCAGTGACCCTGCGCCCCGATCACGAGACACCTCAAGGACTCCAGTGACCCAGCAAACCAGGTGTGGACCGCCCCCAAGTGCCCCGCGACACCGAACGCCGGGTGTGGAGCCCCTCAAGAGCTCCAGTGACCCCATCAAACCACTGGATAGGAACAGTGTACCTGTGCAAATCAGCCGCAGGTTATTAGCCATACGTTGCCCGGCTCTCGCCACGAGGAGGCTTTGCAACCTAGAGGACAGTACCAAGCCTGAGGCATCAAGTATCGTCAACCCGATATTAATCCAACTAACCTAATAATATAAATAACCTAACCTATTATCCGCGCCAAAACCCCTAAAATGCATTGAAATACGGCGAAAATACCGAAAATGAAAAAGTAAGTTAGTATGTTTTGCATTTCCACATTTTATTTTTCGTCATCAGCCCCACGTTATCCACAACGCATTAAAATCTAGGAATTTAAAGAATCGTCCTAGGGAAAATTCACTGCAAAAGGCCAATGTTTAAAAATTCATATCTTTGTTAATATTCATTTCCGTCAAAAAAAAAAATAAAATTAAAATAATCCCCATCTTGCCCTCTATCCAAAAAAATATGAAAAAATCAGGTGGGGGGCAGCTATTCTACACGTAACCCAAAATTGCTTTCAAGTAACAATTTTAAATTTATCATATCTTTCTAAATAATAAATTGCGGTTAAAACTTTTCGCATTACTGTAATCCTTGACCATTAATAAACAAAACCAATAAAAGGCGTATTAAAGTAGAAAACACATTTTCGGTTTGCACACGTTTTAAAAATTTAGTAATATCTTGTCGTTAAATCTAATTCGTCCTCAGTCCTACCTCATCCAACACGTACAAAAATCTAGAAATATGTCATATTTTCCGAGGTAAAAATTGATGGCAAGTAACAATTTTAAATTTATCATATCTTTCTAAATAATAAATTGCGGTTAAAACTTTTTGCATTATTGTAATCCTTGACAAATAATACATCTAAAAAAATAAACAAAACCCAAAAAAACAAAAGTTCCTATTGTTAAAAATAGCCAGAGCCCCTACAAAGGGAAAATAAATCACAAAGCTTAATTTAAATAAATAAATTAAGTGTTGTCTCAAATTGCTAATCTTTGTTATTTATTATTAGCTGGGTGACTTTTGGTTTGTCCGAGGTTCAACTAGCGGAGTTGATCATATATTTCTTACAGTGTAATATTTAATCCGCAAATGTACGAACAATAGTGCCATCACAATATAATTTTTCAAGTTAGTGAAATTGAAGTATAACGTCTTAGTCGATAATTCAAAATAATAGTCAAAACCGCCGCCGATCAGTTTAGTAAAATATTTTCGGCGTCGTAATCGTCGGCCATTTTCGGTATGGAGATACAGGACGGAATGCAGGCATGGCTGCCAGAATTCGATAGACCGAAAACAGCCAACTCTCTCAAATGTTTTCGTTTTCAAAACGAAAATTTTGCTGCATAGCTATCGACTAAGACTATAAGAAACAATCTGCAAGTTTAAGACACTGAAAGTAAAGCTTAAAGAGTATTTATTGTCTTGGGGCAAAGAAAATAGTGATATCGGCGTCACCAGATAATACATTTTAAAGTCTTATAATGTCGCTTGAAAATGAGTTGCTACACGGTGCGATGACTTTACTTTTGCAGATTGAGAACAATTGTGCAGAAGTAAAGGCTGTGGACATTTTTGGCTAAACCAACAGACAAAGTTTCGGAAATATTTATTAGATTTAACACAGTGTTGTCATGCTCATTTAGTCGTTGAAGCCTATGTTACATTACTACGAATAACCACGGTCTAGATAGATACTTAACTATTTAACTGTAAAATTAAAAATTCAGATTCCAAATATATTTAATCAAATAATCAATCAATTTATTTACCGTCCTTTTATGTTAAACCGGTATTTTAAAGGGGTCACATAAAATCCAGACTTGCAGTGTGCTTCAAAACCAGTTTTTTTGTGACCCCTATGCCTTCCCCGGTTGTGAGTGAGGGGTCCCTTTAAGTAATAGTGTTAAGAATATATTTATTTTAATTTTAATCTAGTGGATAATATTTGTAAACATTCCTGCTTTCGGTTAGGTCGGGGTTAATAGTAATTAGCAGTTAATAGTAATTACGAGTATAGAGAAGCAGTGTTTTTAGGATCTGCTAATACCTATTGCATGTCAAAGAGTACTATTTGTAACTCTGTTATGGGTTCATGACCATTAGAAAGGTTTACATTGTAAGCCTAGGAATTTCAAATTCACAAGTACTCCACTCGTACAAGATGTTTATCCCTGCCTTCAATATTCTGGAATAAAGCCAATATTTTTACTAACTAATCCAAAGTTCTGGTTTTTATAGAGGCGCGATATTGTTCCCTTGGCTGCAGGGCGCCATCGCGGACAGCTACGGCTCTGCCAAAAAGATATAACATGATTATAATATTTGTCACCTCTTTTGAAAGTGACACCCGGTGCGAAACGCACCCACCTCACCCCCGACTCACGCTATTTTTAAAATGGGTTCCAGTAACAACCAGTGTAGCCAAGTATAAAAAAAAACCTCCATACTTGAAAGAAAAATTCTCCAATTTCCTCCTAAACTGATAGAGAGATCCTCCTACGCTATACTTATTGAAAACTACTAGATTCGGCTTCCCAAGTTCGCATTCGACTAAGGTTTACGGTATAATAAATGGGGGTGGAATTTTTAACCGTCACTACTACTTTCAAACTGGACGCTAGCTAAGGAGGGAATACCTGATTGATAGGTATTTGAGCATGCGCAGAGACCAATTTTTGCCTAATTCGAGGCGCGAAAAAGCCTCTTCTGTCTTGGGGTTGGTGACCATATAACAATCAATGACAGAATGACACATGAACGACTTTTTCGCATTATAAAACAGGTTTTGTACGGTGGTCAAAGAGTGTGACCGTCTCCGAATAAAATTGAATTTTTGCTTCCAACTATCGAAACCTCCTATGAGAGTCTACCTCCTGTTTTTCCTCCAACGTTCCTAACTTTCTCCTAGAAATAGGAGGAAATCTCCTAACTTGGCCTCACTAACAACACCTTTCTTAGTATCTCGTCTTATTTGCGGAAGAAATTGAATTTGCCAGCTAGGAGGAACAAACACAAGGATAACGCAAATTTCATTGGACGAGCCTTTACGCTGAACGTTCTACGGGCGGGGGGAAGACAATTTCCGAATTTTTCCCTTCCGACGGCAGCAGGCGCTAAAGCGTCTAACCAATGAAAAATGTACACAAGAGAATACACGACTTTGGACGGGATGCGTTCTCCTTGTGTGGGGCGCTGTGTTTGTTGCCCCTAGATGCCAGTTTCAATAACATTACCGCCATCTATCGGTTTCAAACATTTAGCACTGAATAAGGCAGCGCGTTCTTAAAATTAGTTTCGCGCAACCATCCTGGTCAATAGGCGTTTAAATAAAAGATCATCCATTGCCGATTATAGAGTTTGTGCTGCTGCAACTGGACTTATAACGGGTTTGTCTATGGTTTCTCTTTATACTGCCAAAGCTGAGAATTTTCTATGCATGGATCTGGCAGCATTTTTCAACAGGGGGGCAAGACAGTCAGAGAGGGGTTTATTTAACCGCCTAAACTATTGAAGTTGGGTCTAGTTGTGGTACTTGAAAATACCTTTACTTTATTGAAACTGGCAAATTGTTAAGTCTATCTGAAATTAATATTAGGCACTGTTATCAATAATTTGGTTTTCCAAAATATATTCCTAAAGAGATCAGCAGAATTTCCTCTTTTACAACTCAAGACCCGACTACACGCGGTTAGGATTTCTCTGATTATACGGTATAATAGCAGGAAAGAAAAAAAAACCCTATTTTCAACAATTGAAAATTCGCGGAACCGCGCTAATAAAATTCGTTTCAGTCGGCCTTTACCACACGATCGAAGCTACGGCGGAGGAGGACCCAATTTGTAATATCCTATAGGGAAAAAATAACGCCGGAAAATATAGGCGCCTTTCTAAATAGGTTTTTCTCATCAAAGTAGAAACTCTTTCGTATTCCCCGAAGGATGGACGTACCATAGTGTCATTTGGGGATAGGAAAACCCGCGGAGAATACAATGGCAGTCACTCTAACGCCTAAAGGGCGGCTGTCGCGCCCTTTGAAAAAGGAAACACTTTTTAAGTCAAACAAAGCGCGTACCGGGGTCACTTTGATTTCCAAAGGGAGTCAGAAGTGGCCTTTGTGGAAGTGTAGCTAGTATTAAAATAAGGGGCGGTGGTAGAGACCGACGCGCCACGTGACGGACGGTTTCGGATTTAATTAGGGAAACCTCGTCGGCTATTTCTTTGTTTATGACTGGGCTTAAGATCCGGAGATACTCTGGCAACTTATAACCGCGTTCGCCCGGCTAACTTTTAGGCTTCCCCCGAGTTTACCAGGCGAGACGTCGAGGATGTCGGGATGGCCGGGTTACGGAATTTCGCCGGGCGAGTGAATGTAGAGCATTTCGCGGAGGTGCTGAAAAGCGTTTCGGCTTTTCCGCGAAACCTTTTTCATTAAGGAAAAAGGCGCCTACCGAACAGCTTGCTGAAATATCCCTGTCTAGCGCGTATAAGAGTCTAGTCTAGGGCTTTATGCTCAATATCGTAAATGAAATGATGAAGCCTAGAAAAATGCGCGTTTTCTTGTTAGCAATCTTAATAGTTCTATTCGTTAATTAATTTTTGTCGTTCACTCTTCCGTGGAAAGAAAATACGTCATATTTCCTACAAAAAGCCTCCAACTATGGTTTTATCGCGGCATTTCTCGACTACTTTTCTCGCGAGCGCTGTGGCCATAGATATAAGGAATGTATATAAAGGTCTAGATACATTTCGGGGCGTCTAAGCCTAACATAAAATACGGAATTGACACCTAGCAGACACCGAAGAAGGCACGTGACCAAGAGCGCGAGCTCTCTTAGCATTTTAGTACTAAGTGCTTGACCTTTCCGCAGGCCGTAGTCTTTAGACACCATCTGTTGGTGACTTTTAGTATAATTTTTAAGCAGGAGACAATGGCTCTCGCGACGATAGCACGAGCTTTTTTATCAATAGATAGCGCCTTATAAGGATAGCCTGCAGAAATTACGCGTTTCTGCTAGCTGTCACCTCCGTATTCACTCCCTTTGAAATATTTTATCTAGACCCGTATATAAGTTCCCTATATCTATGGCTGTGGCCGACCAAATAGGCGAAACTATAAAGTCCAGGGGGGCTGAAAAGATGGTAGTCACGTGACTTTTTTAAGAACTGCAGCGCCATCTATCCTAAGAAATACGAACTATTATACATTTTGTTTTGCTAATGGTGGTTTAAATTTTAATCGATTCATCTAAATTATCTAATTATTATTATTATTAGAAAGGTGCAAGTTAATTAGCTGTCTGCAGTATCTGGAAGGAATAAATTTTTCTTTGCCGTCGCACGGCCAACTATGAGAACAAGTTACCGAATCGAAGTTGGCTGTGAAATGGTAGTCGCGTGATTTTGTTTTCCCATTTTAACAAGTTGGTTAAGACCATATTTACTTTATTGTTTCGCCTATTACGGTGATAAGAATTCACTTTGTAACGTTACGCCTTGAAATAGTGACGTCAGGTTGCCAGATTGGAATCTACGAAATAACTGCCACTTAGCTATTGGTAATCTATGTTGAAGTGTAAAACATACCAATAATGTAAACATTTACGTTCCATTAATATTAGGTTTTTTAATTAGTCTTAGCATTAATTGAGCGGAACGTGATAAATAAAATAGTAAAGTTATAAATAAGAGCGAGTCCGTGGAAAGGCGAGAGATACTCGGAGCCAAGTCAAGTCGTTTTCCGAATTCATTTTACGCGCAACGCGTCTTTCATAAATATTAATTGGCTAATCATATTTTTCGCTTTGTACCAGCTTTTATTACAACAATCACTATAGCCGTAAGCTACTTTGGGAGGGATTGTTTACACTGTACCGTAAATATCACTCTACTCCATAAATTAAAAGTTTCTTTCGTAACATAATAAAATGAATATTATACGACGACTGAAATTATATTTGCTTTTGTCCCTATATCAATTACTTTATTGCACATTCGTCTTTTTTTTGCTCTCGGATTATCAGTGAGTGAACGCGGCGTACCATTTTCGTAAGCACGCGGACCGAGGATTTAAGCAATCATTTTGCTGACTACACCCACTCGTACTAGTCTATCAAAGGGAAACTTGCCACCAAAGACAATTGAATAAAATAAATATTGTTCATTCTTTTAGTTTGAATGTAGATGAATCAATTATATTGGCGGCATTTGTAAAACAGCGAGTAGCTCTTAAACAGTAACATTGTCAGGTGTCTACCGTAAAAATACGTAAACGCTGCTATTAGAATAGTAAGATATAGTAGATGGAGCTTATTCATTTGAATACGTGAACCAGAAAAACTATTGAGATGGAAATGCTCATCAGAACTCCACAGATTATTTATCGAAGTTTAATGTTAAGAGCTTAGCTTCCTAGAAACTTGGCAATTTTGTAGAATATAACGCCCTTTCTCGTGCATATCTACCTCAGATATATGGCTATTAACATCAGACATCTAACCTCAGTTCATATTCACCCCGTCAAGAATAATTTCGCGAAACTTATAAATCGTCTAGTCGAACCAGCCGCTATGAAAGCTTATGTTATGAGACAACTCCACTCTGTTCATCAAGGAATAGTTCTTTTTATAAACTAACGTGGCCTTCTTGTTGAAATGTTGCTCTTACGTCACAGTCTCTTACTTTGACAAGCCTACGAGCGCGCGCTACAGTCGCGAGGAATATAGCTTTTTCTAGAGCGCGTGCAAATCGCTCGTGCGAAGAATACACAAATAAAGCTGGGTCTTGTGACGTAAGAGCAACATTTTAACAAGTTGGGCAAGACCACTTTTTATTTTATAAAATCAACTATTACTGCCTTATTGGTCACAAATTACTGGGGATATTACTACTTTTATTAAAAGAGAGATCGACCGAATATGGCAATTCCACTCCAGATAAGATACCGGAATTTCTCACCCTGACCATTCTTAAGTTCAAAATTGAAAACTAATTTTATTGGTTGATTACTTTTCGAAATATCTTGCGTCACAGGTACAGTACTACGTGTTTCTACGGCCACACTTTGGAACGTATGTCATCCTTCAAAGGTTCGTCTTGTATAATGTCCCACCTTTCAACCAAACAAATTTGATCAATTAAATTTTGTTTTCGTCAATTTTGATAAAAATTTTCTAGTTTTTGCATTTGAAATTTTTTTAATTATTTGGAAAAATTTCCAAGGGTGCCGGGCACCCTTAGAATTTTTCAAAATCCCATGTTTTTTTTCGGTAAGGAATTTTCCACTTTGTGTGGTCAAAAACATGGCAAAACTAATGCCCGTTGAAACTTTTCCCTTTGGGAATTTTCATGATTCATTAAGGCCTACTTAATCCCCGAGTTTGAACAAAATCGGTGTGTTACACCTCGGGTAGTCTCCTTGTAAGTAATGAAGCTAGTGGCCCACGTACGTCCAACGCCGGGTGAACTACTAAAATGTATTAAAGATTTGTAATAATAAGTAAAGACATTCGCTCGTTCTCGGTCATCGGTCATGTAACATTTCAAATGATTAACGTGATTTGATCTAAATCGTGACGCCTATCCGCATTGCGCCACCAATAGTCCTTGTTGCGCGTTATCTTTCGAAGAAGTAATGTCCTAGAAGCAGGCCCGACAAGAGAGGGGGAAAGCCGGTACCAATGACCGGGGCCCGTGCTTGAACTAACGAGTTATACTTTTTTTTTTTTTTAGAAGCTCGTTATGAGCCATTGTGACGGGTGGGACAATACAGTCCGCTCGTCCATTTGATTAATCAGGTGCGAGATATGTGTTACGGCCACGCCAACAGGGGGATACTTGGGGATAGGGACGGGACACCCGTGGCGGAAGTATGACAACCACCCGTTGGGGGATTAGTGGTCGTCCTCACACGGCCTTCCACAAACTCTGCCTCCCGGACGCCTGGGATTACAGGAGTGAGCCACTACTCCCGGCAAGTTATACTTCTATCGGGTTTCTCTCCGAAAAAGTATAGCTATCGCCAGTAGTAACGGTTCTCTTGGGCCCCGGAATTTATATTTTCCCGAAAATCTTTAATTGCCTCAACTCAAACAACGTTTCCTCGCGCCACTCGTCCGTCTCTTCTCGACGCACATTTATCAGTTGATTTAACAATATATAAAAGCGAGAATGAACGTACAACCGAGCGGCAGATCACTAAGCCTTAGATTGGCCTAATAATCATGATATAATGATTCAAAATTTAACTTGATTAAATCATTTTAATCACGATTTAATCAATATAATTCACGATTTAATCAATTTAATTCAAGATTTAATCAATTTAATTCACTATTTAATCAATTTAATCACGATTTAATCAATTTAATAACGATTTAATCAATTTAATTCAAGATTTAATCAATTTAATTCACTATTTAATCAATTTAATCACGATTTAATCAATTTAATAACGATTTAATCAATTTAATAACGATTTAATCAATTTAATTCACAATTTAATCACGATTAAATCAATTTAATCACGATTTAATCAATTTAATCACGATTTAATCAATTTAATCACGATTAAATCAATTTAATCACGATTTAATCAATTTAATCACGATTTAATCAATATAATAACGATTTAACCTTTTCAATCTCCATTTCATACTTTAATTAATTAGTAGCCTAATTTGTAATATCAATGAACTTAATAAAATACCTCGAAAAATACTAAGACAAGTAGTGTTTTTCTAAGGGTTTAATAATAATTTTTCAGGTAAATATCGAGTAAATATTCAATTTGCGTAACCGCTTAATGGCAAATTTTGTAACGAAAAAATAATATCAATGAACTTAATAAAATACCTCGTAAAATACTATATCGAGTAAATATACAATCATTGTAATCGAGATTTAATCATTCTAATCATTTTAATCGAGATTTAATCATTCTAATAATTTTAATCGAGATTTAATCATTCTAATAATTTTAATCGAGATTTAATCATTCTAATCATTTTAATCGAGATTTAATCATTCTAATCATTTTAATCGAGATTTAATCAATCTAATCATTTTAATCGAGATTTAATAATTCTAATCATTTTAATCGAGATTTAATAATTCTAATCATTTTAATCGAGATTTAATCATTCTAATCATTTTAATCGAGATTTAATAATTCTAATCATTTTAATCGAGATTTAATCATTCTAATCATTTTAATCGAGATTTAATAATTCTAATCATTTTAATCGATATTTAATAATTCTAATCATTTTAATCGAGATTTAATCATTCTAATAATTTTAATCGAGATTTAATCATTCTAATAATTTTAATCGAGATTTAATCATTCTAATCATTTTAATCGAGATTTAATCATTCTAATCATTTTAATCGAGATTTAATCATTCTAATCATTTTAATCGAGATTTAATCATTCTAATCATTTTAATCGAGATTTAATAATTCTAATTATTTTAATCGAGATTTAATCATTCTAATCATTTTAATCGAGATTTAATCATTCTAATCATTTTAATCGAGATTTAATAATTCTAATCATTTTAATCGAGATTTAATAATTCTAATCATTTTAATCGAGATTTAATAATTCTAATCATTTTAATCGAGATTTAATCATTCTAATCATTTTAATCGAGATTTAATAATTCTAATCATTTTAATCGAGATTTAATAATTCTAATCATTTTAATCGAGATTTAATCATTCTAATAATTTTAATCGAGATTTAATCATTCTAATAATTTTAATCGAGATTTAATCATTCTAATAATTATTATCGAGATTTAATCATTCTAATCATTTTAATAGAGATTTAATAATTCTAATCATTATAATCGAGATTTAATCCTTTCAATCATGACCTAATATTAATGCTAGTGATCTGTCCCTCGCGTATAACCTTCTCTCCTTTTTGGCGGATCTGGGAAAAGGCAATCCATGACGATCGCGGGCCCTCATGAAAACAAAGGCTATAATGGCGGGCTATACATTCTCCGTTTTCACGAATGCATTCTTGAAAGAAGGGAAGAAGTCGTAGCTGTGGTCCGGCAGGTCAGTTCGAGCCTGTAACGCTTATGTCTAGTGGTCACGTACAATTTTTTTATTGTTTAATGCTCCGACTTCCGATATTTTCGTACAAACACTACTTCCGTTGGGCGCCGCATCAACTTCCTCAATGCAGTAGGCCTCCCAAAGCAGCCGCGTGACTTTGGGTCATAAATTAGAGCTCACTTTAATTACACAGTCGCGTTTTGTTCTACTACTTTTATTTCGAAATCCAACTTTTATTGATTAAATTTTTTTTCGGAAGTGTTTCCTTCGCGTTAATATTTGTACAGTCGACGTCCGTGAATTAGCCTTTTCAGTTTACATAGAGCCACGTAGTGGCAAATGCGAGAAGCTCATAAACTGCTGGATTTTCGTCTGCTAAGCAGACGCTTTATTGAAAAATCGTCTGCTTAGCAGACGAAAATCCAGCAGTTCATGAGCTTCTCGCATTTGTCACTACGTGGCTCTATGTAAACTGAAAAGGCTAATTGAGGAATGGGATTCTACTTACAAGGAGACATCCCGAAGTGTAACCCACCGATTTTGTTCAAACTCGGGGGATTGGTAGACGTTCATGTAACTTGAAAAATCCTAAAGGGAATTTATTCAATGAGCAACCGTTTTGCCATGGCAACGAAAAATGTTTTTGACAATACAAAATATTAAATTTTCCCATTGAAAATAACATGGGATTTTGACCTCAAATTGATCAAAAGTTGATCAATTTTGATGTTTTTACTGTCAATTTTTATTTATTTTATCTTTTTTTGGCATTTTCGAAATTTTTAAATTTGTTCAAATTTTTCACTGGAATCGGTCAGAATCCCATGTTATTTTCAATGGCAAAATTTCCATTTGTTGTTGTCAAAAACATTTTTCGTTGCCATGGAAAAACGGTTGCCCATTGAATAAATTCCCTTTAGGATTTTTCATGATACATGAAGGTCTACCAATCCCCCGAGTTTGAACATAATCGGTGGGTTACACTTCGGGAAGTCTCCTTGTTAGTCAAAGACTAATGGCCGTTTGGAAATTTTCCTGAGCGTGTAAAATGAGCTTCGAATTATAAATGGCGCGAAATATAAAGTTTCAATCTCATTTTCTCTACCTCTTGAAGTTTCTCCGATTTCAACGTCATTCCCTGATTTCCAAATCAGGCAAAGCGGGAAGCTTTGCTATTGACGACCGAAGATCATATTTTAAATTCTTGTCTTTCACTTATTATTAGACGGGTGAAGTCACCCTCTGGAAACCGTGAACGGGGAAACTTGTATCTGAGATTAGATTGCGCAGAATAAAGCTATACAGTGATTTCAGTATCACGTGACACGACGTCACCTATGCTTTTTCCCATAGAGAAAAAATCCCGCACAAAATGGCGGCCATAGCCAAAGCTACGAACTGAAACTACTCTATACGCCTACACTCAGCTACAAGTTTCCGATACACGTTTTTGAGGGATGGCTTAACCTGTCTATTAACCTTTCAGGGTCGATTTTATGCCTAAGCCCACCCTACTAGAGGGAGTAGGGGGCGCAAAACGTCACATTTTACGTTAAGGGGTGCAAAATGTGGCTCAAAATCACACCGCGTCTATTTTATGTCAAGCCAGAAATCAGCATAGCCGGAATTTATATATTAGTTTCTAGGAATGCCAGGTTAGACGTACGGAGATCAACCCAAAAGTTAATAAAATACTAAGTTTGAGACACGGTTCCACGATGGAAGTTAGCTTGAAAAAAAAAACTTAAAAAAGAACGTTTGAAAATCACGGACGAACAAATCGGTAGAGGGATTCGTACCGTCAAGGACCGAAACGGCGCCAATGACAGCAACAGCGCTTCCGTTTTTAAGCCACGCCTACCATATTGAAATAATTTCAACGGTGAGTCCTTCTACAGACAATTCGGTCCTCTGAAAAATATACAGGGACGATGTACGAAAAAAAGGGCTGCAAATATTTCACGTCGGAGGCGAACTGATGCTTTGAACGACACTTTGTTGACCGGCGTCTTATAAGAATGGACGGAAATGCCAATCAAAAAGTAAAGTCCGCCCACCCTAACACTGGCGACCCCCTCTCCCTCATTCGACTAATAGCGCGTAATACTCTACTCTTTCAACACATATTCTAGGCCCTTGTCAGGACGGAGTGACGGCGAAGCGAAGCGGGGAGTGGCCGGCCTCGGCGCCCCCCTGCAAAGTGCTTCTGTCACTTCGGTCGATACCTCTCTTCTGCCGCAGTTCAATTCTTCAATCTCCGAAGCTTTTCGCGTCCCATTTTTATTTCACTTTTTCTAAAGCGTATAATAGATCCGGAAACTTTATTATATCGGGTTTTTTAAAACTTTAAATTTCCCTCTCTCTTTAGTGAGGTTAAGCACTCGAACGAGAACGCCGTGTATCGCGGACGTTTCCCAGAGTAAACTCGACGGTCCTGTCAAAGCAATCGGAAGGTCCCCCGACGGGACTGGACTTAACCTCTTTAGATCCGAGTTTAGACCTTTCTCGAGGGGGGTGACGAAGGCGGTGTTTCTCGGCCCCCTTAACGCCACTAAATCAACTCGATGATTTGATAGCTTTCACCTTCAGTTTCATTTCAACTTTTTCCGCAATTTAACTGCCCCTCCCCCTTCGAAGGAAAGGGGAGGGGTTTGACGAAATGTGTTTTTCTTCAACGCGATGCCAAAAAGAAAATGTCCATTTTCAACTTCATTCCTTTTTGGCGATTTGGAGAAATGACTTTCGGTCTTAGAAATGTCTTACTTAAGAGGATGTAAATAACGTATTCAGCCAGTTGGCAAAAGTTGAGATTTTACCATGTCATAAGGCATGGGCTGAATGGGCTACAGCCCAGGGCCCCCAGCCAATTTTGGGGCCCCCGGTAGGGCCAGCCATACAGTCTCTACTCTAGGGAAAAGGGTTTAGTTGGTTAAATATTATTTATGCTTATTTAGAATTATGTATCTTTTAGTTACGTCTAAAGTAATTTGACTCATCACCACATCGCGTATCATACGGTACCTACAATTTCTAAAACCTAACAAGTAAAAATCTTATTTTCAGTAGGCCTACGTTATACTTTTGAAAATAAAAGTTTTGGTTTGATTTTTGCGCAGTTGAATTTAGACAATGGACATACAAAGGCTGACCGTTGGGGATCGCAAAGGTCTTGAGAAGTATTTTACCCCAGGGCCCCAAAACTTAAGACGGGCCTGTTTACCAAGAACGTATTTACTCTAAAGGCCTTTTCACACGAGCCAACTTTTCAAATCAAAATGCTGACTCAGCAAAAATGGATCAGTGATCCATTTTTTTCTCGCTTACTTTTTTGGTGGATCAACTCATTGAACTTTTATTCACACGAACCAACTAGTTTACTCAACTCAAGTTGACTCATCTAGTTGGATCAAAAAGTTGGCTCGTGTGAAAAGGCCTTTACTTGTAGAGAATGACTGTCGATATTTAGCGTTTTGGCCAATCCACTTCTCGGGTTAAATTTAATGTCAATCGATGGACTAACCACTTCCTTAAATTCTGTACACCGATTACAGCGACTACAGCCTTTGGTAGTGCTTAATCTGTTATCGATTACGTAATCACTTTAGTACAGTCAAAGCTACGGGCTTGTACACCGATTGCGGATAGTGGTCAGCCCCTCGATGTCAATCAAATCGTTCCCGTATTTTGTTGGCACCTTAAATATTACGTTAGTCATTTTTATAGTTCCCACATTCGTAGTACTCTGAAGCAGGATGTCCACTGAAAATAATATTTTCAAATTCCGTTTTTAATATTTTTCGCACAGCGAAATCACCCAATAATTTCGGCCGTTAACGCAAAAATAAGTCGCGACGAATTAGGCCGATAAAACGCCAATAATCCTATTTATCAGTTAATCCGCGCGACTAAATCAATTCTGAATATTATAATTGGAAAAGAGACTAACAGCGGTGACTCTCATCCCTTCCCGGCCGCACTTATACAGTTAGAAAATATGCCTCGCTCGTTAGCGGCTCTGAAAGCCCCCGTCGCTAGATGGTGCCGAAACGTCTTTCAAGAGCCCTATAAAATGTTGAGCCAGACCCGGCTTACGTTTCGCGTACCGGTACGCAACCCCCCCCCCCTCCGCGGGCCATTCTAGTCTTAATTTGCATAATAGGAATTCGCCTTTCTTCGCGAAGAGCATCGCCAGAAAGGTCTAAGAATCTTAATCCTTTCATCTTTTAATCCCTCTTTGATCCTTCTCTTCCTTGTAGAAAGCTCCTTTCTTAGTACATCCCTCATTTACATCCTTTAAGGAGAAGATATATAACTCGTGAAATTCCTCCCCCCCCCCGTTCCATGGATGGATGGTCTGCGCCATTTCAATTGAAATAGCACTTCTCGGCGATAACCCTTAAAAATATACTTGGAAACATTATCTAGAAATGTTGTCTGTTTTGAACGTTAGCAACGAGTTCCCGATTTCATTTAAGACTTAAGGTTACGATAGTTGGGCAAAAGGGAACTTCTTTATTAACCACAATCACCCAAACCTTCTGTTAAACGTGCTTGAAGAAATGTTAAAAGTGAAATTCACTATAAATATATGCAACTTCAAATTTCACTTCAATCTTAATTAATAAGTATTTTAATATTATTATTATTATGATAAATCGCACTTCATTCAGTATTAACGGTTTCATATATCAAAATATCACTCTAATTCGTGAATCTTAATTTTTTTTACATATTTCGCCGGCGCTCCTACCGAGAGAATCGCGAACCATTTCCACCCAAATTCAAAGCGCGCGTCTAAAAACGCTAGATTACGAGTTAAATATATTAAGCTTATATCGCTCACTTGTTTAATATTTGAGTGGAAATATTTCTAACTTCGGACACCGTGGCGCTACGAGCGCCGCTACTTTAAAAGAACCCAGGGCGCTATCTATATTCGGGTCCAGTAGTTTATTTGTCGAAGGGTATACCGCCCCTGGACACGATATAAGTGGTTTTCCTCTACTATACGTCAAAATGGGGCGAGCCAATGGAGGAGCTGCCGGCGCTCAGGGTTCTAGTATTATTTCTATTAAAACACTCATATAGTCAGGTCCAGGGATCTAAGTCAGCCGGCCTTTTGTTACGGGTAATTGATTAGGAGTGCTAGCGTCGTCCGTTGAGGTCATTCGACATTTCACCTTTGACAATGACCGCCACGTCTCTATCTCGTCGCGAGCCTTTTCGTACTTGACTTACCATCAGCGTCCACTCTCGCGGGCCGCCTCCTTTACTCGCTGATCTTGACGGCTACGACAGCTACTATCTTTGGAGAAAGCGGCACCCATCCCGTCGGGAGATAGAAGTTTTAGTTTTCAAGAGCACCGCCAGAGGGAGATGACAATTTGGCCGCCGATGCTTAATGACAATCGTACTCGAGAGAGAGAGAGAGAGAGAGAGCATGGATTAAATAACCTTACAGAGATAGTTCTCTCTAATACATTTGACTATACTACGAGTTGAAGATGTTTGTTTCAAACGAGGCTGCCAGATATTTTTGCCGTCCCCTCAATTTTACCCCGTTTACCGATACAAATCCGGAACAAGATTTTTTGATACGTCGCCATCTCACGGCGGCGTTTGGCGAATTTAATATTTTTCCAACGGTTTGTTTTATTACATTTGAAATTGAAATATTCAATCGTGGTCAGTACCTCAGTGGCTCTGGAGCTTCCTGGTTAAATGTGGGAAATAATAAGTACCGTAAGCGACCTTTTTCATATTGTTTTTTAGCCATTTATGAAGGCCTATATCACTTAATTTTTCGTTAAATTGTTTATATGCTTTCAAACTGTAAACAAGTTTTCAATAGATAGGAATTGGCCTACAAAAATAATAATTTCATCAATCGCTATTGCACCCCCTTTGCAATTTTTTCTCCGTGTATCGGTAAAATCGAGACTTCCGGTCGTTGACAATTGTGGCCACCAGGGTACGTCTGGAGCAAATATTGTACCCCAGAGAACTATCCCTGTAAGGTTATTTAATTCATGGAGAGAGAGAGAGAGAGAGGGAGAGAAATCAGCTGCCGGCTATTCTTAAACCCTATAAAAGGTTTCGAATGAAATATAATTATCTCCGTTGAAATGAGCGGCCGAAATAATTACTGAACGCGCATTTATTGAAATCATAAGCCTAACATAAGGTCCCCATAAGTGAAGGTCTACCATAGGGGCCTATGGTAACGGCGTTGTCCCGGAGAGAAGAAAATTAACGGACGACGATAGGGCAGTAGCGACATCTTCTTTTTCAAAATTTCTACATCTAAAATATTCTCTTACTTGGTGGAGCAGCCACGCTCGGGTTGATAAATGCCACACAAAACGCGTCTAAATCTCACATTTAAACGTTGAAATATCTTCATTTTATTTTCCCGGTTTTTTTATGCACTTTGAGCTCGTCCAATCAACGAAAGTTACGCTGTCACGTGATATAAAGACCGAATTTGAAAGTCTTTAAAAGTAGGCTTAGGAATTTTTGCGTCTATCACGTGATGGTATAACGCTCGCTGATTGGTCGAGCCCAACGCGCCTCAAAAAAGTCCTCCATTTCTTGGCGGTAAAATCCTGTAAATTCTGTCAGTGTGTACAATCGAAAAGGCGGTAAAACTAGAAAATAGAGAAAACCAGGGAAACACTGCTCGTGTGACGGTAAATTGTCCGTCCGTGTGAACCAGCCTTAAGGTTATTCCCCTCTCTACCGCTTGTTAAATTTTTATTGGGAACAATTTCGAGTATGAACACTCATTTTTGGTCGAGTTTTTGGTGGACTTCGGACTATGACGTGCTCTGTGCCTCGTCGCCATAGTGACGCGCACAGGGAGCCGTGCCGAGGTGAAGAATAATACTTTTTTTTACATTTAAAAATAATTTATTTTTACATTTAAAAATAATTTATTTTTACATTTAAAAATAATTTATTTTTACATTTAAAAATAATTTATTTTTACATTTAAAAATAATTTATTTTTACATTTAAAAATAATTTATTTTTACATTTAAAAATAATTTATTTTTACATTTAAAAATAATTTATTTTTACATTTAAAAATAATTTATTTTTACATTTAAAAATAATTTATTTTTACATTTAAAAATAATTTATTTTTACATTTAAAAATAATTTATTTTTACATTTAAAAATAATTTATTTTTACATTTAAAAATAATTTATTTTTACATTTAAAAATAATTTATTTTTACATTTAAAAATAATTTATTTTTACATTTAAAAATAATTTATTGATTAAGTTGTGTATTTTTCTCACTAGAGGTGCTTATCGTTTTGAGCACGATGTAAATTCTACGACACTGCCACACGTAAAACTATCAATAATTATTTCGACTCACTGAGACACTTATGGAAAATTATTATAGACTTAGGCTATAAAGCATTGAGAATTTTTGTTCAATAGAATATCTAGTGTTAGCATCGCAAATTTGTGATATCTGTCGAGAGTTTATATAACCCACTGGTTGAAAACTCGAAGTTACTTCCGCGTTGAGTTTGCAAGTACTCTCCCCACTGGTTAAAGGGGTTTTCCCTCGAGTTCTTCGGTTTCCCCTTCCATAAAAACTTGTTGAGGTGAACGGTAATAGTAAGTGTACGACATGTTTGAAGGTAACTAATGTTCGTTACCCCAAACTTCTGTTACAACTGTTAAACCTTCTATTAAATTACATTATTTGTGCTGAAAACGCTCGGCTGAAAAAATGGTACTGGGATTCTGAGAACAAGTCATTATGATTTTCATGTTTTCATAGGAGTGTTACCAAAATAAATTTAAGTGAAATAACGTTCCACAATATTGAGTAGTCTTTATTTAATTCTGATAAAAAAACTAAGCTATTCATAAATAATCCGATGCCCTACGTGTTTGAGTGTCAGGGCAGCTAAATTTTAACCACAGGGATGTTTATACGGGAGGGCCGCTACATTCAGTTGCGCCCGTGCACTTCGCCCAGGGCCAGGAGACCTCTAAACACGGCCCTGGTGAGTGTGATTGATCGATTTGTTCACGTTCCCTCAATATTCGACACCGGCTGAAACATTGATCTAGCGAAGAGACTACTCATCGTAGGGACATTCTAAAACCACCATCGCTTTCCTTACATTTCAAACATTCGATCTGGCACCATTTCAAATTGATTTCGGTTCGTTTTAATTACTAAATCATTAAATTAAATTAAATTAAAAGATATTAAAATAATTACAATGATCGTCAGGATCGATCCTCTTAATCGGTGCCCGCATGGATTAACAATAACTCACAGGGATAATTCTCTTACATAGAACTATCATTGCCAGCCAAAAATACGTTTGCTACAAACTCTTCCCCCCTTAGAGTCCTACACTCCCCATTTTCAGTAGCAGTCAACGGAAAAAAACCCGATGGATTTGATATTTTCCACCGATGAGCTTTTTCGTCATAATGACGTCGTAAGTTGCTGAACGCTTTTATTCAGTCATAGGTGTTTTTTAAAATGGCGTAGCTTTTATAGTAGTTTTACGTCAGTCATCGGAAAAACCGACTCTTCCAGCCGATGACTTCGGTGAGTAACCGATGACTATCGTGACGTCAAAACCGGAAACGCGAAAAAGCGTACAGTAGAAAACCGAGGTCACCGATTACTAATCGGTGAGTCCGATGAGCGCTGCTGAACGTACCCCGGATATAGTAACGCCATCTCGTGTCTGAAATCGACACTATGGTTTTTTATTATGGTTTTAAAAATGGCGATTGTTAGTAAAATTTGGTCCGCAGATTATTTTATTCGGAATTTAATAGGATTGGTCATTGTTCGTAATTTTTTTTATATCGCATAGGTAAATAGCAATTAGATTTAGATCAATAAAAATTCAACAGTCATTGGATTCTACTATTATTATTTAAAAAAAAATTACCTGATGAAAACATTTAAAAAATTCATTAGATTTCGCGGCGCAAAAAAAACTGCCCGTCTGCTCGCCGAATTGAATCGTTTCCGCTTAGGCCTAGTTCTGATTTCACCCGCTAGGACCGATGGCGTTTGAATCAAACTTATTTTCGAAGAGAACTATCCCTGTGAGTTATTGTTAATCCATGGTGCCCGTAAGTTAGGGAAAGTTGTACAACCAATGAGAAAGTTAGGCCAATTTCTTCGTGCGGAAATGTTTCATTTATATGCTAAGGTTAGACTAGATCACCTCCGAGCATTCGGACTTGGTCAAAAAAGGGGGGGGGGGGAGATTATAAATAAAAATGGCAGCTTACTTGATGCTGAAGAAAATAAACAAAATGATATTTTTGTGGACGAAAATGAATTTTAGAGAAAACCGAATGTTAAGTTAATTTCCGATGAAATATTTCCTTTTGAATTATAAATAAAATGTTTTCTTCCTTCTGATATTGCCGTGAAATCGTGTAAAAATAATATTTATTGTCAAAGGCTTAGGGGCACAAATTACGTAACGCAGAAAAACCACTTTTTGGACTCCCCCCTCCCCCTCCCCCTCGTAACAAATGGAAAGACCCCTCTTCTTAAATTACGTAACAAATATCGAACCGCCCCCCCCCTTAAATTATTATAGTACGTAACAACTAATATGCTGGTAATAAAGTACAATAAGAGCAGGTAATAAATTTTATTGTTTGTAATTTACATTTGAAATTACAACTGTATTTTTACGCAACACTTTATATCCATGGGTATGAAATTCTTTTAAACGTGAGTAAACCAAAGAAAATGCTTATGTTTGTAATAATTCTGACTGTTTCTGAAAATGATGAAAATTTTATTCTACGATATTAAAAATAAGATGTGTTACGTAAAATTTTACTGAACCCTCCCTCCCCCCCACGTAACGGAAGTGGGGTGGCGGAGTGGTTAGCACTTTCGCCTCGCAGCAAGAAGAGCCGGGTTCGATCCCAGCTTGTGGCACTGGGTGAAAACTCGGAACAACTCCTTCCGCGTTGAGTTTGCAAGTTCTCTCCCCACTGGTTTAAGGGGTTTTCCCCCGAGTTCTTCGGTTTCCCCTTCCATAAAAACTTGTCGAGGTTAACGGTAATAGTTAGTGTAGGGAGCTGTTGGCTCGATCGCGTGGCATGCAGGGCTTGCCACCACCCTCCTACGCATTGTAACCCGGCCACCTGAATTAATGGTTTCAAAAGTCGCTTGATGACTTAGGCCTAGGGTGGTGCCTTGGGTATTAGCCTAGCTGATTATTATTAACCCCCCTCCCCCCTACCACGTTACGTAATTTGTGAACAGCCCCTTAATTTACAACATTCGTGGCATTCTCGGAAGCCGTCATCTTTAGAAGAATCTTTTTACATTTGACGCTTTTTAGCGAGTTCTCACGGTGAGAAAAATTCTCACGAAGAACTCTTCTCAAGAGAAGAATTCCTTCTTAGAATTTTGACGCGCCCCTGGCGTGAATTTCTACTTTGGCACATACTAAAAGTTTTTACACGCGTTAAGTAAAATATGATTATGCCCGCTAGTTAAATCTAAGCTGAAGCCGGGACCACGAAAATTCATTTGCGATATTTTTATTAGGTAACTACTAAACAATAAATGTGTTTATTTCTCGTCGGGATAATTTTTTTTTGTTATGGACAAGGAGCTTTCTTTTCGAGCACGAGGTGGCGGTTGGGAAGCAACGATAAAAATCGTGTCAAAATGGTCATTCTCCCGAAATAGGAATAAACGCATTCTTGATAAAAGTATAGATCTAAATTCGGGACTTAGGTGTGCGGCTAAAAATAGATAATGTTCTCGTTCCCATTGAGAGATAAAATCTTATGGTGAGACGAGTAATCGTTTCTACACACGAGTTATTCCACCTCTCTTTCAAACCAAAATGTTTCTCGTTACTATAGACTCACTGGCGAGTCATTTGCATTCGGGCCCGACGACTGGGACCCGTGCATCCTGATGGGCACGTTACTATACGTTCCAGCTAGGAGCAGCAAACACAGCACCCCACACAAGGAGAACGCAACCCGTCAAAAGTCATGCATTTTCTTGCGTACAGTTAATGTTTAATCCATGGTTAGACGCTAAAAATTGTCTTCTCCCCCCGCCCGTAAAACGTTCAACGTAAAGGCTCGTCCAACGAAATTTGTACATAACACCGCGTAAGCGTGTTTAAAGGTTAGCTGAGTTCTCCTTGCGTTTGTTGCTCCTAGGTTCCAGCAAAGATATAAACCTAGGGTACGTTCAGCAGAGCTCATGGGACTCACCGATTACTAATCGGTGACATCAGTTTCCTACTGTACGCTTTGTCGCGTTTCCGGTTTTGACGTCACGATAGTCATCGGTTACTCACCGAAGTCATCGGCTGGAGGAGTCGGTTTTTCCGATGACTGACGTCATTTCTGACGTAAAACTACTATAAATGCTACGGCATTTTAAAAACACCGATGACTGAATAAAAGCGTTCAGCAACTTACGACGTCATTATGACCAAAAAGCTCATCGGTGGAAAATATCAAATCCTTCGCGTTTTTTTTTCGTTGACTGCTGCTGAACGTAGCCCTAGATTCGAATTCTGGGTACGTTCAGGTGCTGTAAAATGTTCAAACCCGTTTGCGATTTTTCCGATGTGCATCGTGACGTCAGTACCAGTTGTACGGAATTTTTGTATCGTGTGATTTCTCCGATGAGCATCGTGATGTCAAAAGTTACTGTTCGCTATTTTTTAAACGATGCCATCGATGGATTTTATGAATGGTAGCGACATCTAAAGGCGACAGACGGTACTAATAATTTTACATTACTGTACGCTTTTCCCCCCTCATCGATGCGAGGATGGGCATTACGAATAGTAGTGACATCTATACGCGGCTGTCAATAAATTATTATTTTTTTAAATTTAAATTAATCAATTTCTGGTAATCTTCTATAGATGCTTCAAAGATGTAGCTTCTATTTTCGCGAGTTAAAGTCACCGAAACGAAATTAACATTATTCTCCACGTGCTTCGCGACCGCGTGCTTGGGAAAATCACGAAAACACCGATGGGCATCGGACTCATCGGCTCCTTTATAGAAAGCACGCGTTAATAGGAAAATCACGGTTAGTTTTAGTTCAATGTGGACAAACTTGGCGTCGCTGGAGTCGGTTAAATGATTAGGCTTATTAAGTTTTAAACATTTTATTTTTGAAATTGGTTCTTTAAAAGTTTAAGTAATGGTAATAAACCACTGTGTTAAGTAAAAATAACCAGTAAGCCGCGGATGGCTGTGGATTTTTAATCAAATTCCCTTTCCATTTCATTTCTAAACTTAAAAAATTTAATGAACTAAGCCTAACCTAACTTAATCGCAAGTACTGTCGCCTAAGCCCCGACTAATAGCGTTTTCCATTTGTCTGCTCTCGAGCACTCTAGATCGCTCTGATTAACATTTTATGTTCCATTAGCGTGCTCGGATCTGCCCCGATCAAGTTTCGCGTGTTCCATTTCCCGCTCTGGTGTGCTCCGAGATCGCCCAAAACCGATCTGTTCCTTTTAGATTTTTTTGGCAAAATGGCAGACCAAGACGCGAAAATTCAAATTACTAGCAGATGAAAAACAACAAAGCGCGGGAATATGTTCATGGAATTGATGGAATGTTCCATTTTCGATTTTACTCTAGTCGATTGGGGCGAGATCTATGACGTCAGAGACAGATTCAGAGTGAATCTTGAGCAATCAAATGGAAAACCCTATAAGATTCTCGTCAGGAGCGGATCCAGGCCATCAAGTAAGGAGGGGCGATCATGGGCATTCAAAAGTCGTCTGCTATTTCTTCACAAATTTAGTTGGCAGGTATTAAAGTAGATGGCGCTATCGTTTCTAAGCTCGAAGCCTATATGGAGCGTGAAAATGTAACGTGGAGCTCTCATTTTCGTTTGCTTAAACGAAGTACTTTCTACAACTAGAAAGTCTAGTATACTCTAGTATCTATAAATATATTTCAATAACTTCAAAAATTGTTATGATTTTTCAAGTATTCTAAGGGGGGGGGGCGATCGCCCCCATCGCTTCCCCTATGGATCCGCCCCTGATTCTCGTAGTTATAGTTGAACAGAATTCTCGAGGAGCTTCAAAGCGGCTGATGTACCTCAGTAATTAGCCTTCCGATTTAGGCCACGCTTAATCGTGTCAAAATATCGGGAACAGTGAGTCCCCTTAGATTCTTGGAACCACGCGAAAAATCGTCACATAGTCATTCTCCCGAAGTAGAATTCAATATAATCTCGAAAATCGACAATTAGTGGTGCGATCTATCAATTAAATTTATGTCGTGACTAATTTGAAATTTTTGATGGGCCCGTGCGAAGGTTTACCGATAGATGTCCCTACGTTTCACCGGAATAGCACTAGTCTACTGGTAGCTTCAAAAAGGTATAGCCAGGGGGCACACTGGCATAGGTATCCCCAACCAGATGACCCAAAAAAATCGATTGCTCAACTACCAACTAATATCATATAACATCGGTTACCTGTATCTTTAATAAAATATTCTGTTTTCGAAATTCATAATTTAAAAATTATCAAAATAAATAAATAATATATACTAATTTCAGGATTGGGAGTTCAAAATTAAGTTTCTTAGTATCAAAGCATTGGCGCCGCCGAAAACAAATTGAGCGCCCCGAGTTTTGGCGGCTTGTTCCGGGCCTGCAGGTATCACGTCCTCCTGAAAGGTCGAGGGGCAGGTCACTTCCATTTTGGGTGCGTCTTAATCGTAGTAAAATGATTAAATCCGGGTAATCGTGATTAAATCAGGGTAATCAAGATTAAAAAATCTAATCACGATTTAAACGAGATTTAATCATTCTAATCATGATCTAATCTTTTTAATTATAATTAATCATTTTAATCACGATTTAATCATTTTAATCACGATTTAATCATTTTAATCACGATTTAATCATTTTAATCACAATTTTATCATTTTAATCACGGTTTAATCATTTTAATCACGATTTTATCATTTTAATCACGATTGAATCATTTTAATCACGATTTAATCATTTTAATCACGATTTAATCAATATAATCGGTCGAATCGAGAATTTATAATTAAAATCAAAACTAAAGTACGATTTAATCATACTAATACCGATATAATTTTTTAATCAGGATTTAATCATTTTAAACAGATTTAATCATTTTAATCAGATTTAATCATTTAATCATGATTAAATCAGATTTGAACATTCTAATCATGATTAAACGTGATTTAATCAACTTAATCGTGATTAAATTGAATTTAGTCAAAATAATCACGATTAAATCAGATTTAATCTTTTGAGGGGTGCATCGTTAATCAAGAAAGTGACCTGCCCCTCGGAAAGGTACTGTTGTATGTAAATAATTATTTCAATTGTGTGCCGCCCCGAACCAACCAAAATCCTGAATACGCTACTGTAGCTTGATCTAAATTCGGTTTATCTCCAATTTCATGTTCAACCCTTTCTGACATAGGGACGGTTCTTTTGAGGAACGAAATTGTTTATACGCACAAGCGTTCGACAGACATGTCCTAGATGAAATCAAAAATGTATTTATTTATTGTTAGGGAGAATGACTAAATGTGGAGTCGATTTATAGCGTTACCCCTCACAGCCGAAGAGCAGGCCAGTGTTGGGCACTTTCGTCAAAGAGCCGCCCACGCTCATGAATTTTTAAGCAGTAAAATTGGCGCTCCTCCCTTTTCGCTCTTTTTTGAGCGGTAAAATCGGTGCTCCACTCTTTTCACTCTTTTTTGAGCGGTAAAATCGGTGCTCCTCTCTTTTCCCTCTCCTTTGAGCGGTAAAATCGGTGCTCCACTCTTTTCTGAGCGGTAAAATCGGTGCTCCTCTCTTTTCCCTCTCCTTTGAGCGGTAAAATCGGTGCTCCACTCTTTTCACTCTTTTTTGAGCGGTAAAATCGGTGCTCCACTCTTTTCACTCTTTTTTGAGCGGTAAAATCGGTGCTCCACTCTTTTCACTCTTTTTTGAGCGGTAAAATCGGTGCTCCACTCTTTTCACTCTTTTTTGAGCGGTAAAATCGGTGCTCCTCTCTTTTCCCTCTCCTTTGAGCGGTAAAATCGGTGCTCCACTCTTTTCACTCTTTTTTGAGCGGTAAAATCGGTGCTCCACTCTTTTCACTCTTTTTTGAGCGGTAAAATCGGTGCTCCTCTCTTTTCCCTCTCCTTTGAGCGGTAAAATCGGTGCTCCACTCTTTTCACTCTTTTTTGAGCGGTAAAATCGGTGCTCCACTCTTTTCACTCTTTTTTGAGCGGTAAAATCGGTGCTCCTCTCTTTTCCCTCTCCTTTGAGCGGTAAAATCGGTGCTCCACTCTTTTCTGAGCGGTAAAATCGGTGCTCCTCTCTTTTCCCTCTCCTTTGAGCGGTAAAATCGGTGCTCCACTCTTTTCACTCTTTTTTGAGCGGTAAAATCGGTGCTCCACTCTTTTCACTCTTTTTTGAGCGGTAAAATCGGTGCTCCACTCTTTTCACTCTTTTTTGAGCGGTAAAATCGGTGCTCCTCTCTTTTCCCTCTCCTTTGAGCGGTAAAATCGGTGCTCCACTCTTTTCACTCTTTTTTGAGCGGTAAAATCGGTGCTCCACTCTTTTCACTCTTTTTTGAGCGGTAAAATCGGTGCTCCTCTCTTTTCCCTCTCCTTTGAGCGGTAAAATCAGTGCTCCACTCTTTTCACTCTTTTTTGAGCGGTAAAATCGGTGCTCCTCTCTTTTCCCTCTCCTTTGAGCGGTAAAATCAGTGCTCCACTCTTTTCACTCTTTTTTGAGCGGTAAAATCGGTGCTCCTCTCTTTTCCCTCTCCTTTGAGCGGTAAAATCAGTGCTCCACTCTTTTCACTCTTTTTTGAGCGGTAAAATCGGTGCTCCTCTCTTTTCCCTCTCCTTTGAGCGGTAAAATCAGTGCTCCACTCTTTTCACTCTTTTTTGAGCGGTAAAATCGGTGCTCCTCTCTTTTCCCTCTCCTTTGAGCGGTAAAATCAGTGCTCCACTCTTTTTTGAGCGGTAAAATCGGTGCTCCTCTCTTTTTCCCTCTCCTTTGAGCGGTAAAATCGGTGCTCCACTCTTTTCACTCTTTTTTGAGCGGTAAAATCGGTGCTCCTCTCTTTTCCCTCTCCTTTGAGCGGTAAAATCGGTGCTCCACTCTTTTCTGAGCGGTAAAATCGGTGCTCCTCTCTTTTACCTCTCCTTTGAGCGGTAAAATCGGTGCTCCACTCTTTTCACTCTTTTTTGAGCGGTAAAATCGGTGCTCCACTCTTTTCACTCTTTTTTGAGCGGTAAAATCGGTGCTCCTCTCTTTTCCCTCTCCCTTGAGCGGTAAAATCAGTGCTCCACTCTTTTTTGAGCGGTAAAATCGGTGCTCCTCTCTTTTTCCCTCTCCTTTGAGCGGTAAAATCGGTGCTCCACTCTTTTCACTCTTTTTTGAGCGGTAAAATCGGTGCTCCTCTCTTTTCCCTCTTCTTTGAGTGGTAAAATCGGCGCTCCTCTCATTTTCGTTTCGCGCTCTTTGAAAAACATTTTTCCGCTCAATTTCGCTCATAATAACCAAAGCGTTCACAATGAGAGGAGCGGTGCCCATCACTGGAGCGAGCTCCTCCTCCCTCCCCCCCCCCAAAAAAAGAAACAAAATTTGGAATTAAAGCGAGGTAACCAAAGTCTGTCTCGCCTATCGCGCCTAGGCCTAAACGCGGCCCTGTTTTGTCTGTTCAGAGGGCAATTTCAAATGGCAACGATGGTAACTCCGAGAGGATCCACCTCATTATAGCCTTCATTCTGATGATACATAGTAACCGTAATCTCTCGAAACCAATTATATTTCCCTGCAGTAGCGAGATCAATATAGATCCCGCGGAACTCTGCAGGGGCTCGCGAGACAAGTGAGGATGAAAAATAAACGTACATAAAAACCGTTCTCTACTTTTTCGCTGAGATAAAACTGATAGAGGTGGAACTAATATTAGCAATCTTAGTTGAAACGGCTTTTCTCGCTGTAAATCCTCCACGGGTAACTAAACCACCCCCGCCGAAAGAGAAGCGATAAAAGAAAACTCCCCGATCATAGATCTTTCTCCAATCGTACCTCGGACAGGGAGAAGCACCCTGAAAAAAGCGGCGCTCGGAAATTCTAGCGTATAGCTACGTGATTGCATCGAGATCCGTTCAAAGACGGACCAAGACTGGCCCTCTGTGACTTAGAATAGCGGACTAGAATAGTACAACAATAATATAGACAACTTATATATTTTATTTGTAACCGTATTAAAATAGTGCGCTACTTTTGCGTAAATACTGCTGAAATCAATACAGATCAAGCGTGCGCAAAGGCTTCGTGGGCCGATCATTGAGTTGGGAATATTAATCTAGAGGTCCAATCAAAACGTCGGATTTCAGTATTTCGCGAAATAAGTTTTTTAAAATAAGAATACTGTCGTCTGCTCCCATCGGCGTCCCAAATAACGAGAAAACGTTATCATTCTACCCGTGGCGCCGTCTATCTCTCAATGGTTCCTTCAAATAAGACGCGTTTTCAAGCAAAAATATTTTTTTTCTTCAAAATAATGGATGGCGCCACGGGTCATATGATAACGTTTGCTCGTCATTTTAGAGCAGACGGCACATTCGTATTTTTCAAAAACTTGTTTCGCGGGGAGCAGATTTGATTGGACCTCTAGATTAATATTCCCAACTCAATGGGGCCGATGGCGCGAATATTTTTCGTCTGCAAATCGTGTTGCCGGGCTGGCTCGGAAATAAGGGTGGTCTAGTAGTCCAAAACCACTTCATTAATTGTTTGGATCACTTTATTTATTTGAAAGCCTAGGATAAGTGGTCTCTGGAACTACATTATTAATTCATATTTTTCAATAAAAATTGAAATGGGACCACTTTAAAAATTCTTGTTTCTAACAGTCATCGATAGAAGCATTTACTTACAATTCCCAGAATTAGTATAATGAAATCAATGACTAATCTAACCATTATAACAATAAATATTCATTTAAGTATGGGCCCACGAGAAAAAAAATAGGTCAAGGGTTAGTGGTCCCAAAGAGTTAGTAGCCATTAGAACCACTTTAGAAAACCTTATTTCCTAGCCTGTTTCAGTGTCCGACAACCGGCACACGGCTTTATAAATAAGCTTGGAATTTTACATGGATATTCTTTAGAGTATTGGGGTGTGCCTTTTGATAATTATATGAATTTTAAATAAAATTAAGGCACTGAAAATGAATTTTAAAGATAGTTATTGTAAATAAAATATACCAGATGGCGATACTTCTACCGCTGCCAAAAGTTTTAGCATTATTGTTCTGAACTGATTGGTTTTATTTCGTAGTTCATCAACAATCAATAACTAATAATAAAATGACCTACGCTCGAGTTATTTTTAAACTAGGCGATACATCAATATGTTTTATAAAAAATTAATAAAAGTCTAAATAAATTTACAACATTAATGTATAAAAATGTATTATTGGTATAATATAATATAATATAATATAATTGGTATAACAATTTAACTTTTCAGCCTATATATAGCGGCCTTTTTAATGGGAATATAACCTACAAAGCAATCTTTATGGAAGACCTCTTAAATTTTTCAAATTTCCCTGTACATTGGCGCCAAACATTTTTATAGCCAAAGGGAAGAGCGGCCAGAGCTACAAACGTTGGTGTTTAAACGGAATATAAAGATTGCTTTGCAGGTTTTATTCCCTTTAAGTACCCATGACAATTATTCAACTTACTACTTGTTTTCAAGGCTGTATCTGCCATAAAGAAAAGTGACTAGGGCCGATTAAGAAATATTTAAAAAAAAATACCTAGGCTTTACATACATTTAAATTAAAATATAACTTGCCCCAAAGGTTTAATTATTTTAATGGTCATAATGAAGTTGATTTAAATGTACATGACAAACTTCTGATAACACTTAAGTTAATTTTCTATTTGACAAACAAAAAGAAATTATAAATCAGTGATAAAATGGGAACCATTTAATGGCGCGCTCCATATAGTGCTTACAACTAATTTTCAGATAGCAATTGCGTTATCTTGACATAGTTAAGAATTACGATATATGAAATACCAGATTATGCGCATTTACGCTCTATGTAGAATACCTGAGAGGGGTCAAGAAGGGGTTTAAATTTTGGTACAGCCAAAGCTACAACCAGGGGGGGGGGGTTAGACACGGAAACCCTCCCCTTGTCTACGCCACTGAACCAGATAGTTTAAACCGAAACTAATCTGAGTTCATCGTAAACTGAGCAGATTTTAGATGCCTTATTTATCGATTTTATATATCCACCGATTTAATTCCTTTCGAAATTTGCTTTCCCCGAAGATTGTGCATTTCATCATAACTGTGATAACGTCCCGAGAATACTCCTTATATCCAGTGATGCCAGATCGAGAGAAATTTCCAACATCCAGGGAAATTTAGACCTGTAAAAGTCGAAAAAGGGAAAAGGGAAATCAGGTCGAAATTTAGGGAAATTCGAGACGGGGATAATTTTAAAGCGTAGCTATTAAAAATTCACAAGATCTGACAAAATTTATTAAATACAATAAAATTAGAAACTGATAGGATTTTAGACTTTGATCGAATTTGATTGAGTTAGCACCCTTTCAGTCTTAATTTGGTATTTTATTTAAGCCTTCGCAAAAGGCCTAAACTGAAAAATCAAACAATATTAGAAATAAATTGTGGGTATAAACCGTATAAAGTCCGATTTGGGAATATAGTTGTAGCTTTTTATTTTCTATTCGTGACCGAAAACTATCTCTGCGCCCTCTTTTGTTCGCCATTGAAACCTAGATAGGTAGCGGCTAAAGCAGACGCTATTAGTTTTTCCTCATCGTAATTCGTAAATTTGACTTTATAAATAATGATATTTGCATTTTAATATCATTTTTGCATCGTTTGCTTATATTTTGATAAGTTTATTTAAGAAAAAACGTTCTTATGAATTTTTAATTGGTCTGTAGCAGACGCTAGATCATACGCGCAATATCGTAGACGCTAGCGCCGTTAAGCCACCTATACTCGAATACTAGGTTCCTACAGGGATAATTATTTTCAAAACAATGAAAACCACTTTTCCCAGGATTACTTATGTAATTTTTATGTAAATAGTAATGTTTCTCGGGTTTTGGAAAACTAGGGAATATTTGGTCCGGAGAGGGAAATTTTAACGCGGTGAAAGGAAAATCTCAATTTTGCGATCTGGCATCATTGCTCAGAAGGAAAACCAAGAAGCAGAATCTCCTGACCGTATAATTCCTACGTTAGAAAGTCAGAAAGTGGCGAGGCTACTGTTTTAATCGGACCTCTTAAAAGCGAAGCGACGAATGGAACTCTTCTCGACATTCAAAATTTATTTATTAAAGATACGGAGAGCCGTTTCTATAGCGACCGCGAAACGAGTAACCTCAAAAGCCATTTTCCTTTCGAAAAATTAAAAAAAGGCGTGTGTTTTGAGATAAGTCTATAACGGCATTTTTCATGAAAGCCGCTAAGTTCTCGGGTCGCTCGGTTCCGCGCCGACCCCCTAAAATTTGCTTACGAAAGCGTATTATATCGGTATTTATAATAATATATGCCGGCGGTTCTGGAACTTTAATCGGCGCGACTTGGGCCATCAACTCGCAACGTCGGATTCAAATTTCTCCGATTAAATCGGCAAACCCGCTGGACGACACGGGGCCTCCGACTTGGGTAGGTTTCGATGACCAAAGGAGAGTACGGATGACTGATATTAATGTCCTACTAATTGCGCAGGGGCTCCTCGCGGGATGACCATTTGGGTTTCGACTAGAATCGAATTTCAAGCGGTACGCGTCCCTCCGCCGTAATTGCCAATGCACCCTGTCCGACGGCCAGAGGAGAGGCGGCTTCGATTTAATTATCGCTAGACCCTTTACTTCTCTGACGCCGCAAACCGCGCTTAATTGTAAATAAATGATATTAAGGCTGTAATTTAGTCTGTCTAACGCAACGTACGCTGCTATAGCCTACCTTTTATTGGTCGCTGTTAGACGCGTCTCTGTGGCGCCATTTCAATAGTACCATACGGAACGTAATCACTTCTAAGTATGCCTCCATAGATAAAAATTTCAAAGAGACCTTGTCTCACACGAATAATTATGATATTATTTTATGCTAGCGCCTATAGATCCTAAAAGAAATTGATTTGAAAAACTTCAACGGTTACATTGCAAAACTAGGAACTACTTTATAACAAGTTGAACAAGATATAAATAGAGTTCATGCTAGCGTCTAATAGTGAACCGTAAATGGAAAGTAAAAGGTACGTGTGACGCGGGAACAAGTGGACGCAAAACGGCGCCGTATAGCCCGTAATGAAGTCTGTCTCGTGAATAACTCTCACATTGTCAGTAAAACTTTTGCATGTGAAGAATATTAAGTGTCACACTTATGTAATAATATTATACACTTATGGTGTTTCCAATAGGATTCTCATTTAGGCAACACGACGTTTGGTTTATTTCACGCTTTGACTTGTTGTAAATTACATTATTTGCCAATATTTCACTTACTATTTCAATCAAATCGTTTCTGTAACTTTAAAGGCCAAAACCGACTTAAACTTTCATCATCCGACCAATCATATTCTGGGATTTTTACAGCATCATTTCCACCAACCTCGTTACTTATATATATATATATATGGTGCTATATAGCGCTTGTTTCAGATCGATATAGTTTTTTATTTTGACTTTATTATTTATGGCGCCTGAGTTTAAGTGTTTTCGGGTCTTATTTCCCAAGCTACCCATAGAAGTTTCACTACGATGTCGGAGAAGGCTTCAAATCGGAAAAATGTACAAGTTTAGGTGAAAATGCCCAAAGGCGATACCAGGATATAATATATTTACAAGATATATCTTTACTTGAACTTTAGGTGCACTTTCGTAAGTAAAATCTTGTAGGCATCAGTAAACCCCATATAGGTTTTCCCGCAAACATAATTTACGTTTTTATACGTCTTTAGGACTGGGTTCACACCATCGCTTGAAACCAGGTTTCATGACCAGTTCCTCTAAATTTCATCAGTGGTATTTTTGAGCAGGGAACTTTCTTGTCCTAGATTTACCCGCCAGCAGGTGGGGGGATAAAAACGGGCCATGCCCCCCCCTTTGATGAGCTTTGATTGCCCTAATGAAGGTATAAAGTTCCACCACCTTTAGACTATTTATGAAAAATGTCTGTGGCCTCCCATGAATTTGATTTGAGAACAAGAGGTAGGTATTCAATTTCGAACTGGAACCTTACTTAAGTTTTTATCAATTCACCATTTCATTGGTTAACACTAGGTGGTTTCGTTTCGCTTGTTCCGGGATTTCGGAGTAGGGTAAGAAGAGAAAGGCTATGACGTCATTTTACTCCGATTTTGTGGTGGCGAATAGTTTGAGTAGTAGTAGTAAAAACTTTTTTCCAAAATGGCTGCCTGTGGCCTTTTTAGCAGATAAATTCTGAGTAGCAGACGACCAAATCCGATTTACACCTCCTTTTCAGAAGGAGTAAAAAGAGTAGCCCTAATACTCCGGAACAAGCGAATAGTATTTTACGGGGAAGAGTAATTCTCATCCACGGAACAGGCGAATAAAACGTTTTATTTTAAAAAGAGTAACCTTTTAGACCGAGAACAGGCGAAAAGAAACCACCTACTGGCAATCAAACCGACTTAAAGTAGATTAAACTTTTGATTTGATCATGGCTTAAGAGTAGGCTAGGACAAGGCATAAGGAGTGAAACCCAACTCTCAAGCTCACCCGACCTGGAGAAGGGGACATGGTGGAAACAATTTCCAACAACGTTGTGAACTCCCAAATGTTTTACTAATTTGCGACCCCGATTTCTCGTCCCCCTAAGCGCTAAAGTACGGTCAAAGCGGATATCAATGTAACCCTCGTCTAAGTTCGACCGTTTCCCCTCCGTGGTCTTCTATAAGCGAGAGCTGGGCCCCTGAGACTAAAGTTTCCGCGTGTCACCAGCAGGCGAGCTTATGTTGGCTGCTTAATGACGCCTCTGGGCCAATCGGCGCGTAATTGGCGGGACTAGAGGCGAACGAAAGCCGAAATTGATCGACGTTAGCCGAAGTTAGGGTCGAGGTGCGGGGGCAAAAACGGTGGTATAAATTGATTATCCCCGTACGGGCCGCGACAATGACATTCGCCATCAGCCAAATACCATTGTCTAATTTTATGTCATATCTATTGATCGCTCTGTTTACCCCTCTGTTTGCGCGGCCTTGTCTAATCAAGCCATTTCGCTCCGCGAGACGCGAACAACTTTTGGATGGCGAAACCCGTTCCCAACCGCCTTCTTCATCGCAAACGCGACAGTTTTGAAATTTAATTAAAAATAACGCGTTTATTTTCAATTGACGAGCGTCGTTGACGACGCACCGAATGCGTACTGTTTAAATAGAAAGATAAAACCCCACAAAAGCCGTTGCAAGATTGTAAGTTATCAACGGTTTGTACCAGGTATAAGCGCTTTAGATGAGAGAGTCCCAGCTTAGACCAACAAGGCGAACAAGATCGCTCTCCAACACGCGTGTGAGAAAGGTAAATCTAAATGTCGTGATTTAGAGCTATAAAGGGCGGAAACTCGGCCATTTCCCGTTCCTTAGCGTCATCTTCCCCCGGTAGAGTTGTTTGTTTTCACCAGTGACCGGTTTTTTATCACGCGAAAGAACTGGTCACACGCACACACCTTTATGTATTTTTCACTCACTTTCCTGCAAAATACGTTCGCCGCTTCGCATAGAGACTTGCCAAGATTGACCATAAATTGTACCAAGAGATTGTACGGGATATTAACTGTATAATTAACATTTTATCAGCTCGGATATTGGTTAGTGCAAATTGAAATATTATAAGGGCCACACCGCCTTTGAGAAATCTTGTTAAAAATCGAGTAGCTCCTCCCCTTCCGTACCTCGTGATAGCGTATCTGACCAATCAAATTCGGGAGCTCCCCGGGAGCTTTCAAACGTGGGTGTGACCCTTTAATTTTATAAACAACTACACTTTCTAAATCGACCTTTCCACTTGACAAATCACGTTCGCTATCATCTCGGCACGAACTCTTGATTAGATTCGAGATTGTCAATGCCCAAATTCGAATTTACCAAAATAACGGATTAAAGTACGCGAAATTTACTAATTATCGGGGCCTGTTTAGCGAAAGATTGGTTTCTCGAGATAACTCGGCCTTAATCTATTACGAGTCTCAAAGTGAGGGTTTACGAGAAATAGTAATAAAACGGAGGCACCCTCGCCGCGATATTCGCTGTCCTTCCAACAAGATTAAACGCGACATCAGTCGCTATTCGCGCTAAGTAGAAAATCGAGTCACTGGCATCTCGGCGGCCTTCCTCAATCCGCAGTCGCGATCTCTCAATCTCCGCTGTTTATTAAGGTTCGAGTAAATTTAGGGGAGATAGGCCTTTTACCGATATATTTTGCCGCGTAAACGTAATCGAGAAAGAGTTATTAGGCTATTCGTTTAGCCTTCTGACACGATTACCTAAGATGTTTACCCTGTAGGAACGGTTAGAGGCGTTCGAAAAACCTTCGCTGATAATATGGCTGGATAAAAGGCTAGAAGACGTAACCGCTTGGTTTACCTAACGCGTTGTAGGTAAATAAACACGGCTATCTCCGGCAGGGGTCGAGCCCGGTCGACCAACCCGTAATTAAGGGCGCGAGATTTTCAGCAGTGCAGCGGCGTCTGCTCTAGATCAATCCGGCTCTTTCGCCTTGTCGGAAACTAAGTTTAGCAACGACGCGTTCTTTAATGAGACTTCCCTTTGGTGTCTTAGGCTTTTGGCCGACACCATGAGTTTGTTAAAAAAAAAAGAGACTTCCCGCGTTCACTCTCGCTGGCGAGGAAAAGCGATTACAAAAGGTGCGCAAATACGTACAACCAAAAGTAGCATAAGACCCAAAAGTGTGTCAGCTGTACCTTCGCGCCTATTAAAATTTCTAGTGAGACCTAGTCACACTATAGACTACATAACCTACTAGTTGGAATAGTACTTGCAAACTTTTTATTTAGTCTATAGTCTGGCGCGATTTTCTCTTTTCGATTTACTCGCCCGTTGACATACGTTCTAAAACGCCTCACTCGGTGGCGCTGGAGTACCTCGATTTTGATGACGTATTTTCCGACCCCCCTTCCTTTCCATTTTTACTTTGCGACAAACTCTCATTAGCTACTATACCGTTCTGACACACTTTTCGGTCTTATACTACTTTTGGTACAACGAACTAGAATCGCGGGAAAACAAGAAGATAAAATGAAAGCGTTGTACTCAAATTTAAATGAAATCGGGATCAAAACAGACAATAAAAGTCACGGGTTGCTGAAAAGCGGAAAACGAACCCAAATGGCTGAATTAAAAATGGTTTTAGGTTATCACGTAATTTAGAATTTTATTTAAGCCCGAGGAATTAAAAAAAAACATATTTGTTTAGGCATAGAGTGCCATTTGTGAATGAAAATGTTGTTAAGGAAAAAACATCATAAAATAAAGATTTTAAATTACCGCGCAGTATTTTGGAGGTACTTTTACCGTACTTATTTTTAAACTTAAGGCTTTAAACGCGTTTTGTGTGGGATTTCTCGTTGTTAACCTGAAGAGCTCTAAGAGACTTTTAGAACATAATTTTTAGAACGGAGATGGCGTCATTTAATTAATTCCTTCTCTCACGAGCTATGCCTTCTACACGGGGCGAGACTTCAACTTATGGGGACCAGTGGCGTAGCTGAGAACTCAGAGGCGATAAAACGACGATATAGATTTAACTAGGGTAAATACGCCAGGACGCGACGATGGGCATTGTATTAGGCTTACCGGATAATTTTTGTTTTGACGCTCACCGTCATGGCGTTTTTACCTTGGTGAAAACAAAGATAATATAACTACGTACCCTAGATTGGAAATCAAGCTCCTTGCACGTAATGCAGGCTCTTACCAAAGATAATTTAAACTCGTACCCTAGATTCGAAATCCATCTCTCTCGCGCGTTGCCGATAGCGTTTACCCACTTCCCGCCGGAACTCAGAAAAAAATTCGCTCCATGGTTTGCGCCGAGCCACAACCGATGGAGCCCGATTTTTCTGAGGTCACGTGCCGGAAAAGGGTAAACGTTTCGTAACAAAAACGTCAATGGGAGAGCTCTCAGTATTCGAATCTAGGGTACGAGTTTAAATTATTTTTGCTCTTACTGAGTTCCCAGCGGAAGTCGGAAAAAAATGCCTCCATAGAGCCGCTGCTGGCAGGGCTACCGACATCTAGTTAAAAAGTTTTAGTGAAAATTGCGCCGTGGTTTTTGACTTGCGGTATTCAAGATACCAGATATTTTTGCGTTATATTGTTTTAAAACAACAATGGATCATGCCTGTAGCTCTAAAAAAATTCTAAACGAAAGAAAACTAAAGGTGAGTATTATAATTTTGGGTTATCTATTGAAATTCCTTATTTCTCACCCTGCTATGGAGCCCGATTTTTCCGACTTCCGGCGCGAACTCAGTAAAAGCAAAGATAATATAACTACGTCACTCACGAGAAAACGGGCTATCGAGAAACGCCGAGATTTCTAATCTAGGGTACGTAGTTATATTATCTTTGGTGAAAATCAGACATCGCTTACTTCCGGGCGAACAGAATACAATTTCTGCTATTTTTCCAATTATTAATTTACCAAGAATCTAAGGGGACTCACTGTACCTGGTTTTGTCACGATGGTTATGGCCTTAATTATGTAGGAAGCTTGCTGCTGTACGTTAACTGATTCTATCAAGTTTAAGAATTCTTCAAGAGAATGACCACTAGAGGACTTAATATGGAAAGAAGTTTTCCGTTTCACTCTCGCAACCAAGTTTGCCCGAAATCAGCTAAAATTACCAGTATTTTCCTTGTGAGAAGATAGTGTCCTTAAATTTGGGTAAATGGTGTACTCTGGCATGTAAATTCGTATGCTGATTCAAATTGAGTTTACCAATGTAACCAAATGACACTTTTACAATCATTGAGTTACATTAAATGCCCCCGATATAAAATGCTTTCCACCAATACTAGTGTATATTAATTTTTACTTTGTGGAGTAATTTGAGCGCTGGGTATTTGAATTTTCCAAAATTCAAGCGTTTTATTACCGAGCTGAAATTTAACCCGAGAAAAATTTACTCAGAACTGAACCGAGCTAAGAAATTAAACAACTTGCGATCTCGATCCGTTGATCTGTTGAAATCGGTCAATGGAACACGAGAAAATTGACGGGAGCAGATACAAGCAGGCAAGTAGAACACAAAATTTTGATCGGGGCTATCTCGAGCGGTCGGGAACAGTCAAATGGAAAACACTAAGAAAGGGCTATCAGAAAAATCAAATCTCCCGCGCTTAAATAATGACAAAACACTATCAATACTTGTATTTTAAGTAACATGATCTATATAAAAAATTAAGTTCCCAAGGAACGACAACTCTTCGCTACTCGTTGCTAGCCTTTGGAACTAACAGGTAATTATTCTTCACATACTTTGCGAAATAATGATGAATAGGCGCTTAAATAAAAACATCTTCAAGGAAATCGTCAAGAAGTAATATATCAGAGAGCCAGGACCAGCATCCTGCAAGTTACTGTTTATTTGGTGCTTGTTGAAATAATGAAAACATTTCACATATAAACAGAATGTCTTGTTTTTGCTAAGTCTTAATATTTCCAAAAAAGCTACCTTGTTAAAAGGAAACACTTATTGCATACCGTACAGGTGAAAAGTTTCCATTATTTCAACTAACACTATATAAACAGTAACTAGCGGGTCCTGGCTCTAGGAAATACTACTTCGTGGAAATTTCCTTGAAGTGTGTTATTGAAGCGTCTATTGGAACCTTAAATTTTCTTTAATAAACGTTAAAATTTGGAGACACAAATTCGTATTTTCTAAATATTTCCGCGTGGATTACTTTTTTTAACGGTGTAAAGTGTAAATATTGTATATAATAAATATTAATTTACTTATAAAAAACCATATTACTTCCTTTTGAAAATTTATGATCTACTTTTATCCGCACAATTTTACTTCGGCGACAACAAGTGTACATGTTTCAACTAAATAACATTGGCAGGATAGCGCGATGGACCATTCTACTTCCGCTTCAATTAAAAAAATGAAGAATAATTCGCTCAGGGGATTATATTATAAGGAAAGTTTCTTTACACATACACGAAGAGTAAACAAGGCATTGCGCCTTTCTATATGTTATTTTTTTGGCTCGCTTGTGTGTTGGGTTCGCGGAGGATGGTGCCTTCCGCAGACGGCGACGTGAACCGAACTCATAGGTGACGGTCGAACCAAATATAGCTCCCTCTTCTCTTTTTCTCTCGGAGAAAATAGGGCCATAGCACCCATCTATCATCAAGTCGGAAATGTTTCGGCAAAAATCTCCTTTATTATATAGAAGTCCGCAATATCCCAGATTATAGATTGCCCACCTAGCTGCCAGAACTCCTCTGAGAAATTCGCTTTCACTGTCTACGCAACCCGGTCGTTAAGCTCCGACGCGCTGGTGGGAATACTCACGACTAGATTGTAGGACGCTTAAGACGGCTACAGAATCGTTTGGATATCAGTAGTTTCCCGCTCTACTCTACGAAATAGGGCTGGAAACAAAATTCCAGAATATGATTGGTCGACCCCGCTATCACGAGGTATGGGAGAGAAGAACCTACATAAAATTTGACTAGTTTTTGAAAGATTGTCCTCTCTTATCCTTGTCTGACCACGTCTGGCAAAATCTGGCTAGATGTTGCTTTTACGGACGTCGAGTACTGCATCCCAAAGACTACAGTTAAAGCTTTCTTCATGGAATAGTCTTTTAAATCGTCCTTGTATTGTGTAACTGCGATTATTTAGACACTAGTGATTTAAAATGTCAGATTACCACCTTTAGGCTCAGTGGCCCAGCAACAATATTTGGCGCCCAGGGCCACGGCCAACTTAGATCCACTGCTACTCGCACTACTCTAGTGCGAGTAGCAGTGGATCTAAGTTGGCCGTGCCAGGGCAAAATACTAAAATTTGCACCCCCCATCGCGCATGAATCATTATCAGTTATGAAAATAAGTGTACTTTTCTAAATATTAAACTTTTTAATTACCATGGTATTATATAATTATAAATAATAAAACATAGTCTCCAATTCATAAAATAGTTTATACCATGAGATTTCTCCAGTTTTATTATTTATAATTGTACTTTTCTAGTTTGAACAATAAAGATTTTAATATATAATCAAGAATGTATTTAATGGGTTCGTACAAAATTTCAGGAATTAAATTCCCTGACATTTCCAGGTTTTCCCTGAATAAATTGCCAAATTTCCCTGACCATTTTGGTAGAATAAATTTATGTTTTGAGGTAAAATCTTGAAAAATGTTAATTATGTATTTTTAATACATTTTTCAAAAATTTATTTGCCGGACTTGTTTTTGAGGTCATTTTAAAATTCCCTTACCTTTTGGAAACATTTTCCAATTCCCTGACTTTTCCAGGTTTCCCAGGTCGTGTACGAACCCTGTTATTTATACCTATGGAGAATGTCTATGTCGAGACGGTTTTTAGCCTCTCCCTCAATCCACCCGTTGGTCCCCCCAGTACGCTCCTCCGCTTAAAATAAAACGAATAGTCCCGGTATTTCATTGGCTGCTTAAAATTACGTCACCTAACGCGATGGAAATCAAACGCCGGTGACGTTTTGTCTTTCCCCCCGGGTGAGACGGGGGAAAGGCGTTCAACGTGCCCGGCGATTGTCTCAACATAATCATTCTTCCTAAATATAAATAAATACATTCTTGATATAATCCAACAAAGGCATTTATCGCTACGTAATATGGCTAAATGATAATAAAATTTAAACAACATTGAAATTTTTTAAAACACCTTTCTCAGCTTTATTAAAAATATTCATGTAGGTGAAGTCTTGAGAACTTTATTTAAAAGTACACAAGATTACTAACAAGTTAAGTCAAAAAGAAAAGTAGATATTATACATAATATTGAGTAAACAGCTTGTATTTCTCTTAAGCATTGGCACACCGGTTTCATTTGAACAAATTTTATTTTGAAGTTTCAAATATTAATGTGAAATATTTCAGTGTTTATTATACCCACAAATTTGGAAAAATGCATAAAAAGTAAAATTTAAAACTTTAGTTTAGGTATTATTTAAAAAATCTCAAAACTCTCTGAGAATTCTCAATAATTTCATATCTCTTGGCATGAGTGTTACGCGTTAAAAACATGTCAGATACCCGCAAATTTGGAAAAATGCATAAAAAGTAACATTTAAAACTTTAGTTTAGGTATTATTTAAAAAATCTCAAAACCCTCTGAGAATTCTCAATAATTTCATATCTCTTGGCATGAGTGTTACACGTTTTGCGTGTAAAGTAAGCAAATAGGATTCCTCCAAAAACTGTACTAAAAATGCTTCAGCACCCTCTTGTAGGGCGAGTAAAGAGACTCCTGTAAATCGCAAAGGCTGATCACTAATATTTTGTGCAATTTCCCTTACAAGGCGAGAAAATGGTAACTTGGCTATTAAGTGCTCAGTTGACTTTTGATATTTTCTTATTTCTTGTAATGCCCTTACGTTATTGCGAACAGGAATAGATTTCCTACTCTTTCTTCTGGAACTGTTGATCTTTGAAGTATTAGTAGGCTTGTTCTCGGTTTCATTGGTCAAAGGTAATTGTTGTTGAGTTGGTTGTCTCGCAATTTTCTTAACCATTCTTTCACTTAATTCACTTGAAACAGTTCCTTTTGCGGCAGTCCCTTTCATACCTGTAGGGTTTTTAAGGCTTATCTCCCGAGGTTGTTGAGAAACAATAACTGTTCCCTTTTTGCGTTCTGTTTCATTAAGTTTAAGACTTTTAATTCGATTTTGTTCAATTGGTTGAGACTCAGCTGCTAATTGATTAATTCTTGGTGACATTCTTATTTGTGGGTTTGAGTGCGTTTTTCCAACATTTGCTTTTTGCATTATTGGTTGTAGTTTTGTATGCAACAAATCTTCCCCGGATGAGTTTCTCAGGATTATTTGCTTCTGACGATTTATCTTTTCAGGCACATTTGATTTTGCTTTTTCTTTATTGGTTCCATCCCTTACATGCTCATCAGCTTTTTGTTTGTTCAAATCAGATTCACCAGCACGGTAGATGCGATGTGATGGTTCCACCTTTTTCTTCTTTGGTGATGGTTCAATTGCTACAGTATCTGCATCACTGTCTTCTTCATCTTGATGTTTGGGAAGTGGTTTTTTCTTGAGAACATTTGCAGATTTACCTTTTTTAGGGGCAATCAAAACATCCCCACTGTTAACTACAGAGAGTCGCGTAGTGCTTCGTTTAGCTAAAATCCCTTTCGTAAACGATTTTTTTACACCTTTTTCTTTATTAGTAATCAAATTTGAGGTATTCTGAAGAACTTCGACAATTGGTTTAGTTGGAAATTTTTGATGGTCAGTCAATGGGGAAAAAGTAGTTGAAATGGGTGAAATTCCCAGTTTAAGTCCAGGAAAACTTTTTAAACCAGATGGTGTACTGTTAAATGGAAAAATAGATTTGTCTGACTGTTTTACAAGTCTGATTTGTGGATCAGATGAGGATCCTGATGAGGAAGAGTGTGAGGATTCATCATCCTGGATCAAGCTCAAATATGTTCTAGAACGACTGAAAGATTTCTGGCTTTTTTTGCCAGTATTTCGCTCTACAGTGTACTCCATATTCTTAATGAATTGTCACATCAAAGTTATATAATATTTCGTATCTGAAAAATATCTGAGATATACAATAGGATTTTGAAAAGTTCAACTGATAAAACTTTCTCACCATAAATTCCCGCTTTATTTATTTAACATTGTTATAAGCAGACTACGCAGGTTTATCACCATGGACTAATGATAAAAAAAATGGATCACGTTTTGACCGAAATGAGTACGTGGTAGCCCTTAGCACCACAGACAGTAACCTTGGACTAATTAACACAGGGACGTTTCGGTGTAACTGAAATAGCTCTTTATATAAAATGCGAGAGCTCACGTGATTACGTTAGATTCATCGTGCAGTTAAAGTTAGAGAGCGCGCGCATATTTTTGTTTTTGTTGAGTTCGCACGAAAACGCACAAGACCCTCTACACGGAAATATTAGGAAGCGCGCGCTCCAAAAAATAACACTTTTTATACATGTATGCGTGTATATTATTTTATAGAAAGAGCTATTCCCAGCAAGCGCGCGACCCGGTTAGCCTCATTCTTCTATCGGGAAAAATATGCGTAACAGTTACTGCGCAAGTGCGGAGGTGTCACACGGAGTGGCCATGCTAAAAATTTCAAATCTTGAACGTAAGCTACGTCACCTCGTAGCTATTAAAGATATTATTTCTTATTCGGCAGACCGCTTAAAAATTGACAGGCGAATGCCAACAGAGGACACTACCTAACAGGGTCGCTCCGTGTGACACCTTCGCGCTTGCGCAGAGTAAGTAACTCATTTTTTCGCCAGTAGAGAGATGACCCTAAGTGTGGTTTACGTTTTAGGGAAGTCGAAATGTCCCTGTGTTAATTAGACCAAGCAGTAACCAACGTCTGAACTCATGGAAATTAAAATATCTATTTATACTATTCACGACCGAAACGAGTCTAGGTGGCGTAAAGGCGCTAACTTCTAAGATGTAAATCATGTAACGCCTATGATTAGCGTCTGCTGCAGATCAATTAAAAAGTCATCAGAGCGATTTTCCCAAAAATAAACTTATCAAAATATAAGCAAACAATGCAAAAATTACATTAAAATGCAAGTATCATTATTTATAAAGTCAAATTTAAGAAAAACGATGAGGAAAAACTAATAGCGTCTGCTTTAGCCTCTACCTATCTAGGTTTCAATGGCGGACCAAAGGGGACGTAGCGACTAGAAAATATAACGCAAACTAGAGTAATTTTAGATTTGGTAGTTCCTTCGAAAATAGTTTTAGAGATTTTATATCTATAGAGTGTTGTCGTCTGAAACCCTGCGACGTCACCATTGTAATTTGCCTATTGATAAAAAACGGTAACTGTCATGGCGGCCACTATTAACACTACAGCTGTGACGTTACAAGTTTTCAAAATCGTATCAGACGACAACACTCTATTATTATGTTTTCGGAGAAACCTGCACCATTACGCCACCTAGCGTTTCGGTAGTGAATTTCATCGTCTGAAACGTAAGATTAATTATTTCCAACAGCTAAGTTGTTCGTAGGCTCTCCATTTTTATAGACGGAATAAGTATTTCCATAAAATATTGTAGCTGACGTATTTGTGTTAATTTCATGATTGTTAAAGTTGTGAGCACACGCATTTTTCAATTTTAGTTAGCGCATTCAAAACCGGCCGAGCACTTTCACAATAATAAATTAAGAAGCCAACCATGCCGGCACGGCTTTAGAGGGTAGCCATAGAGCCTGGGCCCATCGAATTCGAATTTATTTTTACTTAAACCATTTAGCCAGTGCCGTTTTAAGACCTTCATAAATCTTGGGCACTAAGATCTTTGTATGCCTTATTTCTAAGAATACATTTTATAATTAAATTTTTTCATCAGTGGCGTAGCCAGGATTTTGTTTCGGGGGGGGGGGCACACCATTGAAAATAAAGTAAAAAAATAAAAATATTTGTACGTACGCCCATACGTTTCGGGGGGGGGGGATATGCCCCCTGTGCCCCCCTGGCTACGCCACTGTTTTTCATACTCATAACCTTTCAAACCTTTGAAAGCCCGGGGAACAGTGCCCATTGGATAAAACAGCCTTGAATTTAGCTCCATCGACCATCAACTTAGGATCTCTGAAACCGTGAAAAAATACAACAAAGATGATTACGCCTTTCTGATCATAGACAGCTTCGAGCTAACAGGGACTTTTTACAGTACGCTGTTTATAATGCTAAATGCGAGATATCGGCGTTATACCGTTTTGTGCCTTTCAACTAATTTTAAACATAAATTCTTTATATTCTACGCGCTTCGTGACATAGCTGCACGGGCTCCACTCAATAGGCGTTTCAATAAATGCCGCTCTCTTTTTCTTTCCTCCTATACGCATGCGCGCGAGTCACTGAATAAAATAATAACATGTTAATCAGAGATCCTTTTGGCTGTGTTCAGTTACTCTAAAAAAGTTCAGCGCTGAGCTCAACGGTCAGCGGATTTTACTGAACGGGTTTTTTGACTACGGGCTTTGAGACCACGTTACCCGTCCGTTGAGCAACGAAATCATCAGCTGTAAGAGCAGGTTTTTCCGTTGCTCAACGGTCACGTGACGCCGCTAAAGACCTACGTCACATTAGCAACGGTTTCAACGAAAATAATTTTTCAGATACTTCGTTGAGAGTTATTGAACACAGCCATAGCTACGCTAAGGGAGATATGCAAATTTTTCGCGAGGCCATAGACCCGTATCAGGGCTGTGTTAAGTAACTCTCAACGAAGTATCTGAAAAAAAAATTATTTGAGACCGTTGCTAACGTAAATTTTGTAAAATATCGTCTGTTGCGGTGTCTACAGCTAGCCTTACTCCGTGCTGCGACGGAAAAACGTGGTCTTACAGCCGATGGCTTTGTTCATTCGTTGCTCAACGGACGGGCAACATGAAGTTAAAACAAAACACGCGTTCAGTAAAAACCGCTGACCGTTGAGCTCAGCGCTGAGTGTTTTTTAGAGTTACTGAACATAGCCCGTCGCGCCATCTAGCGGAATACCGTAAAAAAAAACAGAAACACGTGATCATTTACGGGGAAAAAATGTTTTTACTCCCTGTCATTGAGGCGTTGCCGTAGCAAAGGGAAAAGGGGGTAAACACTGTACGCGATTTTACCATTTCTCTAGAGTAGTGTTTCATATCTCCCTTATAGGATCTCTGGTGTTTATGTTAGTTTTATTTGTAAGGTTAAAGTTGATAGCGCGCACATTTTTTCTTTCAGGAGGCGCGTGCGAAATTGAAGGAGCCCTTCTATATTGAAATTATATTAATATTTTTAATATAACGCTTTTACAAGTATGTCCTGGCTCTATGTATTACTATTTCTAGGCAAATCGTTGAACAAGTTTTATTTAAGCGTCTATTTTGAGATTAAGCGCGAGACACTTCATTTTTCTTTAACACATGAGTTTCAAGTTTGAATACCTAAATATCTAAAAACAATTGAGAACGAGCTCCAACTAAAACTATTTCGTTTGATATAATAGCTGGGCCGAGATTAAGTTTTCCCAAATTTATGAAACTCGCCGAGAGTCCAGTGAAGTATTTTAGTTACTGAGACGAGCATGAGCTCCATCTTTCTGCAGGAATTTATCTTTAAAATTTCAAATTGCAGGTGTGAGTTATCTAAATTGGCCGCTTGAATGTGTTTCGAGCCGAATTTTGCCGGTAGTGAGTTTGAAATTATCTAGTTACACCCTAGAAGCACATGCTGGTCCAAAATTGGTCGGTAAATGGTCATAGTTGGCAGCCGACCAAATGCCTACGTTTGTTAAAGTCCATTTTTAGTCGGTAAATGGTAGGAATTTGGACGCATGGTGATGGTTGGCAGCCGACCAAATACCTACGGTTGTTAAAGTAAATTTCTAGTCGGTAAATGGTAGGAAGTTGGACGCATGGTGATGGTGGGCAGCCGACCAAATGCCAACGTTTGTTAAAGTCCATTTCTAGTCGGTAACTGGTAGGAATTTGGACGCATGGTGATGGTCGGCAGCCGACCAAATGCCTACGCTGCTAAAGTTCATTTCTATTCGGTAACTGGTAGGAATTTGGACGCATGGTGATGGTTGGCAGCCGACCAAATACCTACGGTTGTTAAAGTAAATTTCTATTCGGTAACTGGTAGGAATTTGGACGCATGGTGATGGTTGGCAGCCGACCAAATACCTACGGTTGTTAAAGTAAATTTCTAGTCGGTAAATGGTAGGAAGTTGGATGCATGATGATGGTCGGCAGCCGACCAAATGCCTACGCTTGTTAAAGTCCATTTCTAGTCGGTAACTGGTAGGAATTTGGACGCATGGTGATGGTTGGCAGCCGACCAAATACCTACGGTTGTTAAAGTAAATTTCTAGTCGGTAAATGGTAGGAAGTTGGATGCATGATGATGGTCGGCAGCCGACCAAATGCCGACGCTTGTTAAAGTCCATTTCTAGTCGGTAGGTGGTAGGAAGTTGGACGCATGCTGATGGTTGGCAGCCACTCAAATGCCTACGTTTGTTAAAGTCCATTTCTAGTCGGTAGGTGGTAGGAAGTTGGACGCATGGTGATGGTTGGCAGCCGCTCAAATGCCTACGCTTGTTAAAGTCCATTTCTAGTTGGTATGTGGTAGGAAGTTGGTTGCATGAAGATGGTCGGCAGCCGACCAAATGCCTACGCTTGTTAAAGTCCATTACTAGTCGGTAGGTGGTAGGAAGTTGGACGCATGGTGATGGTTGGCAGCCGACCAAATATCTACGGTTGTTAAAGTAAATTTCTAGTCGGTAAATGGTAGGAAGTTGGATGCATGATGATGGTCGGCAGCCGACCAAATGCCGACGCTTGTTAAAGTCCATTTCTAGTCGGTAACTGGTAGGAATTTGGACGCATGGTGATGGTCGGCAGCCGACCAAATACCTACGGTTGTTAAAGTAAATTTCTAGTCGGTAACTGGTAGGAATTTGGACGCATGGTGATGGTTGGCAGCCGACCAAATACCTACGGTTGTTAAAGTAAATTTCTATTCGGTAACTGGTAGGAATTTGGACGCATGGTGATGGTTGGCAGCCGACCAAATACCTACGGTTGTTAAAGTAAATTTCTAGTCGGTAAATGGTAGGAAGTTGGATGCATGATGATGGTCGGCAGCCGACCAAATGCCTACGCTTGTTAAAGTCCATTTCTAGTCGGTAACTGGTAGGAATTTGGACGCATGGTGATGGTTGGCAGCCGACCAAATACCTACGGTTGTTAAAGTAAATTTCTAGTCGGTAAATGGTAGGAAGTTGGATGCATGATGATGGTCGGCAGCCGACCAAATGCCGACGCTTGTTAAAGTCCATTTCTAGTCGGTAGGTGGTAGGAAGTTGGACGCATGCTGATGGTTGGCAGCCGCTCAAATGCCTACGCTTGTTAAAGTCCATTTCTAGTTGGTATGTGGTAGGAAGTTGGTTGCATGAAGATGGTCGGCAGCCGACCAAATGCCTACGCTTGTTAAAGTCCATTACTAGTCGGTAGGTGGTAGGAAGTTGGACGCATGGTGATGGTTGGCAGCCGACCAAATACCTACGGTTGTTAAAGTAAATTTCTAGTCGGTAAATGGTAGGAAGTTGGATGCATGATGATGGTCGGCAGCCGACCAAATGCCGACGCTTGTTAAAGTCCATTTCTAGTCGGTAACTGGTAGGAATTTGGACGCATGGTGATGGTTGGCAGCCGACCAAATACCTACGGTTGTTAAAGTAAATTTCTAGTCGGTAAATGGTAGGAAGTTGGATGCATGATGATGGTCGGCAGCCGACCAAATGCCGACGCTTGTTAAAGTCCATTTCTAGTCGGTAAGTGGTAGGAAGTTGGACGCATGGTGATGGTTAGCAGCCACTCAAATGCCTACGCTTGTTAAAGTCAATTTCTAGTCGGTAACTGGTAGGAATTTGGACGCATGGTGATGGTTGGCAGCCGACCAAATACCTACGGTTGTTAAAGTCCATTTCTAGTCGGTAAGTGGTAGGAAGTTGGACGCATGGTGATGGTTGGCAGCCACTCAAATGCCTACGCTTGTTAAAGTCCATTTCTAGTCGGTAACTGGTAGGAATTTGGACGCATGGTGATGGTTGGCAGCCGACCAAATACCTACGGTTGTTAAAGTAAATTTCTAGTCGGTAGGTGGTAGGAAGTTGGACGCATGGTGATGGTTGGCAGCCGCTCAAATGCCTACGCTTGTTAAAGTCCATTTCTAGTTGGTATGTGGTAGGAAGTTGGTTGCATGAAGATGGTCGGCAGCCGACCAAATGCCTACGCTTGTTAAAGTACATTACTAGTCGGTAGGTGGTAGGAAGTTGGACGCATGGTGATGGTTGGCAGCCGACCAAATACCTACGGTTGTTAAAGTAAATTTCTAGTCGGCAAATGGTAGGAAGTTGGATGCATGATGATGGTCGGCAGCCGACCAAATGCCGACGCTTGTTAAAGTCCATTTCTAGTCGGTAACTGGTAGGAATTTGGACGCATGGTGATGGTTGGCAGCCGACCAAATACCTACGGTTGTTAAAGTAAATTTATAGTCGGTAAATGGTAGGAAGTTGGATGCATGATGATGGTCGGCAGCCGACCAAATGCCGACGCTTGTTAAAGTCCATTTCTAGTCGGTAAGTGGTAGGAAGTTGGACGCATGGTGATGGTTGGCAGCCACTCAAATGCCTACGCTTGTTAAAGTCCATTTCAAGTCGGTAACTGGTAGGAATTTGGACGCATGGTGATGGTTGGCAGCCGACCAAATACCTACGGTTGTTAAAGTAAATTTCTAGTCGGTAGGTGGTAGGAAGTTGGGCGCATGGTGATGGTTGGCAGCCGCTCAAATGCCTACGCTTGTTAAAGTCCATTTCTAGTCGGTAGGTGGTAGGAAGTTGGACGCATGGTGATGGTTGGCAGCCGCTCAAATGCCTACGCTTGTTAAAGTCCATTTCTAGTTGGTATGTGGTAGGAAGTTGGTTGCATGAAGATGGTCGGCAGCCGACCAAATGCCTACGCTTGTTAAAGTCCATTACTAGTCGGTAGGTGGTAGGAAGTTGGACGCATGGTGATGGTTGGCAGCCGCTCAAATGCCTACGTTTGTTAAAGTCTATTTCTAGTCGGTAAATGGTAGGAAGTAGGACGCATGATGATGGTCAGCAGCCGAAAGGCCTACGTTTATGAAAGGTCCATTTGTAGTCGGGAAATGGTTCAATTAGGTCAAATATTTCTTAATCTGTCATGTTCGATAAATGGGTCTTAGATAGAAAATATGGGATCGTACCTACCTTGACCCAACGCACACTTGGTTATACATAAATAAATAAGTAATTTTTTAAATATACTATTACTAAATAAAAAACATATAAGTTTTGAATACCGCCATTTTTAGGCTTAATGCGTATTTTGCCGCAGTAGTTTCGTTTACGCCGCTTGCTCGTAGGCAAATACTATGGTTACGCAACAGACGAAATTTTTGGAGTACTATATGATTGGCTGAATTTGAGCTCTGACTCCTATTGAATGACCAGTAGAAAAATTTAAATCCGGGTAACAGAATTGCTAGTTGTTTTTCTGATTTATTTCTGGTGAAGAAACGATTTAGTAAGAAAAAATGTATGAGTAAGGCTTAGGGGTATTATGCTACTCATGATAATATGAGCAAAAAAGTATTATTATTATAATTTTCCGCGCTATTATAAATAAATGTAACAATTATCAATTAAATATAGTATGTTTCAAAATATTACGATTTATCTTGCTTTAAAGGGGCTCCAAAGTTCGGTGGCAAAAAAGAAAAGAAAATTGAGCATGCTTTTCATTCCCACCAACCCCTCACTCCGCCTTGGTAGAGTCAACCGTAAATTTCGCACTTTACTGACTTTACACACATTTTGCCACCGAACTTTAGAGCCCCTTTAATTACAGTTTTTGGACGGTTTTCATACAATAGTTGGTGGGTAAGCTCTTCCTAAGCTGGCAACACTGCTGAGAGGAGAAAGATAACTAGCTAGAGCCCTGGCAAAATACAAGTTGGGAGGGGAGAAGGGAAAGTATGCCTTGGGGAGGGAAGGAAGTTAAAACACAAATAACGCCTCGTAGTGAGGAACGGAGGAACTCAGTAGCACTGGTCAAAGTTGGTGTATTTTTTGATTTTTCGTCGTTCTGCGGAGATGCTATCGTCATCTACCTACGATATAATACCATAGACTAAAAAAGATCCAGAAAGGCAACAATAAATAGTCTTTTATGTGGTCGATCTCGAGTCGAGCATTCATTAAACGTTTAGCATATGAAAGTACCGGGATTGTCACACTTTTGGTAATTATGTCACTTAATTTTGGCAAAGCGTATATACAGGGAACCCGTATTGTGGGAATTAGGCTGAGAAATAAGGAACTTTTTTAAACTGGACCTGTGGCCAGTAGAGCCTAGGTAGTTTAATTAAAAAACTGTCCACTTACCAATTTTAACCTTCAAAATCAGGCTTTCATAATTTATGGTCAAATTATCTATTCTTGACCCACCCGAGGGAAAAACTTAGAATTAATGAAGTGGTCACCAGGGCCACTAACACCCCAAGCATTTAATTTTTAAACTGGCCCAGCTAATTTTTAAACTGGCGATAGGCCTATGATAGTGCCTTATTTCTCACACTGGTGGGAATACAGTTTTCCATTCCAGGATACGGATAATTCATATTCCTAGGTCTAAGAAACGATAAATCCAGAACATGACCTTTATTGTTTCTTAGCCCATACTTAAAACGAGTCGAATCCCCAAAATTGTCTTTGTGAAAGTGAGCTCTAGCCAAGTTGAAAAGACTTTTACATAAAAGTACGAGGTGAGCCCGAGCTAAGTCATTACGGACATCTATGTTTCGTGATACTTTAGTGAAACGATGGTGGCGCATTTGTTTTATACTTTAGGAAGGTCCCATTACGCTACAATATTTTTAATATCTTTTGAGATGATTTGCTGTAGTTACTAATTTTGTGGATGTGCAGCCCTCTGGGTATTTTTATTGTAAACCTTAAGGCGAAATTTATTTCGTAAAATTTTAATACGCATCATTTTGATTGAAAGAAAATAGGTAAAAATATTTATTTATGATTATAAACTGATTTTGTAGTAGTAGTTCAGCTATTTTTTTAAGAATTATGAGTAGTTTTATTTTCTAAAGATACCAGACATCTTAAGGCTGGTTCACACTGGCAGTGTTTTCCTGATTTTCTCTATTTTCTCGTTTTACCACCTTTTCCCGTTGTTCTGGCGCACGGGAAAACGACTGTACACACGGAAAATATTTAACGGGTTTTCCCCCGTCAGCGCTGCCGGTAAACGAGAAAACGGAGAATTTTTTTTTGAAATATCTCTACTTTATTTTCCCGGTTTTTGAAGCTCTTTGAGTTCGACTAATCAGCGAGCGTTTCGCTGTCACGTGATATAAGGAGCGATTTTGAAAGTCTTTAAAAGTAGGCTTAAGAATTTTTGCGTCTACCACGTGACGACATAACGCTCGCTAACTGGTCGAGCCCAACGACCCTCAAAAAAAGGTTATCCGTTTTCTCGTTCCCCGGCAGCGCTCGCTGTGATAAAATCCGGCAAATTTTGTCTGTGTGTACAGTCGTGTTCCTGCGCGCCAGAACCACGGGAAAAGGTGGTAAAACTAGAGCCACCTACACTCGTTTCGGTGGCATTAAGGCAAAGCTAGTGCCATCTAAATTTATAAAATGTAACTTGATACTTTGAATTTGTGTGTTTGACTCGGTATTGGATTTTTCAGTTGATTGAGTGGTTCATTAAAAAAGCTTATTGAATGCGTAGAGCAAGCAAACATTAAACATAACATATTTTTACATTTCTTGTATGTTTCTATAAGTCTATAATAATTTTCAATTGGGAAATATTTACCGAGAGTTGTTCAACCAGCGACATGCAGCGATTTTCACAGGAAGAAAATCTCCTTCTATCACTAGTATGAACGAATTTCAAATTTCACGGAAGCTAAGGATAATTAGTGCTAATTACGTTGAAGAAAAGTCGTAACACGTGTTAGTAGACTATTTTTTTATTTAGTTCATACTCCCTTTAAGGATAAACCCAGCGAATGTGACAATTTATGTCAAGTTTGCCTGTTGTTTGGTTTCTTGTAGAAAGTTAATTTTTTATAACATGTGTTCTCGAATTTATTCAGAACAATGGTTTTGATTGGCCTCATAGTTAGTGTTTAATAAATCTTAAACTTGACGAACCATCTCAAAATCATGAACTTTTGAAATTTTAAAAATACACTGCTTTCAACAGAAGATAGATTCAAAAATGGACTTTCTACATCCGTGTTTCTTTTAAATCTTTTATTTTGATAACCAATGAGCTTCTTCTGATAAAGATTAAAACTTGTAGATCTACCTTATTTCATATATATGTGGGTGTTGGTAAATGATTGTGTTAATTTTCAACTCATTCGTACATGGAAATTTTTTTTATATGATATATATTAATATATTTAGTTTCAAATAACCTCAATTATTTCAGTTCGTTGCAATATGGATAATTTACTTTTCTCGTTTTAATGGCTTCCGCAGGAATCCATACCTCTACTTGGAATGCTTATCCTGCCGTATCGCGTATGGTAAGATCACTCTGACGGCTTTGGCCCCGCCTACGAGATAAAAAAAATCCCCTCTCACGTTGTTGCTTGTTAATTTAACATAGTGACGTCAAAAAAACCGTCAGCCACATCGAGACGAAAATCTGCGATAAGCATTCCCAGTAGAAGTTTGGATTCTTGGCTTCCGAGATATCTAATGGTCAATTTTTGGGGGCTCTTGGTTGCCCAAATTGATTTTTCAACCAAGAAGGTTTTTCATCTCATTGATGTAGCATCCCAATCCTGTAGCTTTGACTGTACAAAAGTGATTGCGTAATCAATTACAGACTTTGCACTACCAGAGGCTGTACTCACTGTAATCGGTGTACAGAAATTCAGGAAGTGGTTAGACCCTCGGGTTAACCTTACGTTAGATTTTAGAATTTTTTACGTAAATAACTATGATGAGTCGGTATTTGATATTTCCAAGACGTCACGGGGACGTTTGGTTAACTCACCCAAAAATGTATGTTCTTCGATAATTTCTAATATTCTAGGAGCAACAAACACAGCACCCCATACAAGGAGAACGCAACCCGTCAAAAGTCGTGCATTTTCTTGCGTACATTTTTCATTGGCTAGACGCTTTAGCGCCTGCTGCCGTCGGAAGGGGAAAATTCGGAAATTGTCATCCCCCCGCCCGTAAAACGTTCAGCGTAAACGCTCGTCCAATGAAATTTGTACACAGCACTGTGTTAGCGTGTTTAAAGGCTAGCTGCGTTCTCCTTGTGTTTGTTGCCCCTAGGCTGTAATAACTATTAAGCCAAATAAGCGCGTGCTTAGGGGGCACCTCAGACATTTTCATTTACCAGATTTGCCATGGTGCAAAACAGAAGATGTACAACTAAATGAAGTTCAGATTTATATGACAAAAATAACTTCTGTCTAGTTAGCTGTAAATTTAACTATTTAGTTGGTTACAAAAGAGCAAATGAGGTAAGAGAGCTTCTATTCAAGCTAAGGCCAATCTTAATTATTTTGGCCTGGTGACATCTGTATACTGAAAACGTAACTAAGAACAAATCCGAATACAGATAGTGCCAGAGACCCGTAGCCAGCCGGGCCCCCTCAAAAATAATTTGTGCCCCTAGAAAAATATCAAAGTAAGTAAACAAAATCAATAAAAAATATCCTATTCACATATTATATTAAGTTAAGTCAAACAGTTCAAACTATATTATTTACTTTGGTGTACCTTGCTTTATTATATTAAAGTTGAAAGTTTTTAGCTGTAGCAGAAACAGTAATATGGCACGTAATCGAGTAGAAATATTGATTGAACTATACTAACTAAGATTAATTTTCCGTAGTACTGTAGTCTGTATGATACTGTACGGTGTCGTCGTGTATTCAGCTTTACCCAAGTATACCAACTGCAGCTTGTTTCCCTTTATTCCCTCCTTCTAGTGACGTTCAATGGTTCACAACAATAGAACGTTTTCAATTGGTTCTCAAGTCCAAGCATGGATAAATGTGTGGTAAAAATTAAGACCAAACTAATCTGATTGGAAATTCAACTTCGATTTACCTATTATATAAATTTAATTTTTATCTATTTAAACCACGTGTTCCAATGTCAAACGCCAGTTTGGCCCGTGTGAACCTATAAGCTCATTTTAAAGTAGTCATAGCCTCATAGGTCTTAGGAAATAAATTAATTTTTAAGTGTGCCCCCTTAGGAATTTTTCGGCCCCCTCGACTCAAAAATCTTGTAGTGCCAGACTCGGACTGCCGGCTACAACCGCATGGTAGCAACTAATGAAACCGCTACTCCTGTTGGCTCTATTTCTTCCAAGATTTACAGGTGGAAACAGTAGCGTAGCCAGGATTTTAGTTCGGGGCGGGGGGTGTACACAATTGAGGAATAAAAATGTAGAATTCTGAAGGTAGCGTCGTAAGTCGCGCATACACTTAAGCCTCGGTCACACTAGAGCTTAAAACCCAGTTTAAATCGGTTTGAATGCCAGTTTTGACCGCCGACGATAATTCTTGGTTCACACGTGCGAAATCGCTTCACTCCCATTCGCTTATAACCAAAGGCTTAACGTCATTTCAAATTATGACCAGAATTTTGATAATACTAAGGTGTAGGTGCCAAATAATTAGTTAATCATGTTTACTATGGATACTGTATTATTATTGGACATTATTTCGAATTTTATTCCCATTATATTTGAAAATACGAGTAATTTTACTTCCTCGCTTTGTCGTTTTGAAAGCGATTCTAAGCGAACCGACTTGGACGAGTTGCTTCCCGAACCAACACGAAGCGATTTCTCACGTTGGTTTTGAAAACTAGTTATCTAAAACGAAGCGATTTTAGGGGTAAGTGTGAAGCTCGCTTTATAGTTTCATGGTAACATTATTTAACACGATCACGCGTGATCGTACGAAGCGATATTGGGAAAGCTCAACCGCCCTCGCCATGTGACGTTCGTGGGGAGGTGACGACGACGAAAGATCCCCCAGTGGTGGTGTTGTTCGGGAAACCTGTCAGAGTCGCGGGTTTTCGGATGGATATTTATACCCGCGACTGGAGACAGAAGCGATCGAGCCTCTCGCTGGGGACCCGAAAATAAAAATATCCCCGAACGCTGGAAGAATATCACGTACGCAATGTGCGGAATGATAGGCGGAAAAGCACTGGCGGGTAGATAATGCCCGAGCAGCTTCCAAAGAGCGACCTCTGGGGAGAGATTCTGACGGCGAAAAGTCATCGTTTTCGAGAGTGGTTAAACGCGACTGTACAACGACAAAAGCCGAAGGACATTCCGCTAAAAGTACAAAATAGAGTAGGCTTACGGTGGTAAATTGTTTCTGTCTCCGAAAAAGTGAATTCGCGTCACTTTGGGCCATCGAAAACGTCGGGATGCGCGCGATTACATTGTCGTTTAGAATCTTCGAATTCTTCCGTCTTCGCGGAGAATTGTTCGCGCTAATAAATGTCTTTCGAAATATTTCGGACTTACTACACGCTTCGAATACCGCCGCCATTTTGTTACTATTTCGTGGTTGTTCCGCTGGAAAATTGTGAAATTAAATCAATAGACATACCCGTTTGTATAATTTTCGAAGATCACGAGCTACGAGGAACGGTTTCAATTTCGTGTTTCGACAAACATGGTTCGCGCAGTTTTTAATATTTCTGGTACGTTGCTTCTAGAGTAATAATAATAATCAGCTAAACTAAAACCCTTGGCACCACCCTTGGCCCAAGTCATCAAGCGATTTTTAATGGCTTTAATTCAGGTGGCCGGGTTACAACGCGGAGGAGTGTGGTTGCCAGCCCTTTACGCCACGCGAATCTCACAATTACACTTCAAGCAAACTCAACGCTTGAATAACTCCGAGTTAACCTCAGTAAGTTTTGATGGAAAGGGGAAACCGATAAACTCGAGGGAAAATTCCTTTAACTAGTGGAGAGATAACTTTAAAACTCAACACAGTGCCATAAGCTGGGATCGAATCCAGCTCCTTTCGCTGCCTGCCGAAAGTGCTAACCACGACGCCACCACCACAGATGTTTTGCTAACCTATTACTAATTCCAATTCCAACTAGCTGCTCTCGGATAATATCACAACTTCATTTCATATTGCGGACAAATACGTTACAACACAATATGATGTGCGCAAGCGCAGTCACTGACAAAACAAATAGTATCAAATTTCGAAAAACTGACCTAGATGGCGCCGCTATAAATAGTGAAGCTAAGTACTTGGTGTCGCCTAGGGTGTCGCTTTGGTCGATTTCTGAAAATTAGAGTGGCCAGGTATAAGTGACGTCACGCAGGCCAAACGGAAATGACACTAGCCCCCCCCTTCCCGTCAATTTTAGCCAATTCTAAGGCAAATTTTCACAAAATAGAGTGGAAATTTATAGAAACGCGAATTTTCGGTCAAATACTTACTATATATAAACATTGACAAAACCGAAACAAGTATAATTTTTGTTTTAAGCAGAATTGCGGCTTGATATTAGGATAGTCACGCGAAATCCTTACGCTCTGGACCGAGGGGCTGATCACTCCGCGTAATCGGTGTACAGAGCCGTACCTTTGACTGTACTAATGGGACTACGCGTAATCTTTGAAGTCCCTGCCTTTGGCAGTGGTAGTCTAAGCGTAATCTGGTGTACAGACTTTCTAAGAGTGGTTAGCCCCTCGCTCTGGACTTCCGTGATGCCGCTATCGCCTCGTTGTCATTCAGTTTACACATTTGACGGTATAACCAGAGATCCTGGCAGTTATAGAGATGCGAAACTCCGTCGAAAACCTGACAAAAAATGCAAGCATCAGCGCCGCCCTTCGGCCGGAAGGAAGCGCCCGTTTCAAGCCGAGAGACGCAAAAATTGTAAACAACGGTAACAATCCTAGGATCTCTGCGATTACTCCCCACGTACAGGCGTCGCTGCGATCGGCAAAAATTTGAAAAAAACTGGTTTGCTTAGGGTATAGGGAGTTTCGCATCTCTATAACTGCCAGGATCTCTGGTATAACTATTCCCTAGACCGCTGGGCAGTCGCTTTTCGGTGGAAGCCACAAAAACAAGTAAAAAAATCCGCCTCTCACCTAAACTTTTTTTTCTTGCCGCGAAGCACTTTGAAAAGGAGCCCAATTGGGCGGTTTCCCACCCATCTGGCAACTCTGCTGGCAACCTCCAGTGGCGAGAGTCGAACGGAATACTTATTTTCATAAAATTATTGGTCACTCTCTCCAAGGATCCTATATGTTAGAAGGATATGAGGCGAGGGGCGAAAAATGGCAGCGCTGTCGGTGGGTCATGCGCGATAGAGAATCCGTCTTTAGATTCCGTCAAGGACAAAACATGGAGGAAGCACCGCCAAAATTTGTCCTTGAGGGAATAGAAACAAGACGTCCCACGGGCTGGCCGGAGGGCTACCTATCCTTCTAACATCCTTGCTCTCTAGTTCCTTGCGGAACATTGCTGCCAGAACATTGATAGCTTTAAATGCTGAAAAAAGCTCAGCTGCCATTTGTTGGAAATTCGTAGACGTTTTCGCGTTTTAAACGCGGTATCCGTGTGAATATCGAATTTAAACCTTCTACTGGCATAGTTGATAACTTCTAAGCTCCTCCCCTTGCCCCTACACTATAAATTTGATCCGGATACATTCCCATTAATCCGCGCTTGGTACTGGTAATCTTTTACGAGATAAGTATAAGGGAAGCGCGTGTTTTTAAAACCCTCGTACAAAATTCAGTAGTAGATTCCCATGGTTCCATAAGACATTTTTCGGATTTGGCCACGGAATCAGTAGCATCTACAATGAGAAATAACGTGTAGTCAATGTCATCAATCACCAAATTGTTTTGGCGTTCTACTAATTATTTCTAATTACTTACGAAACGGAAAGCAACGAAACTTTATAATTGGGTATTTTAAACGTAAGCGCTTCGTTTAAGGGGGAAGACTATAGTAAAAGCCTCTTTTTCGTTCAAGCTGAACGTTTTAGTTTTAACAATTACACAATCGAATTATATTTTTATTAATAGGCTGAACCTTCCTCTAGTGCTCAAAATAATTTTGATAATTCTAATATTAATAGCGAGATATAAGGCTATAACTAAAGGGTAGTTTGGGCGCTTGCCCAACATGTTTAGCTCCGGGGGGTCCGAACTAAAACGTAATAATTAAATAACTTTGAAATTTAAAATTGTCAAAATTATTTTAAGCACTAAACAAGAGGCTGTTCTACACATAAATATTAATTTTATAAGTTAAAACACAAAAATAAAACCATTCAGCTTGAAATAGGGCGAAACTAGACAATGGCCACTGTAGTCTTAATCCCCCTTAATAACAAAATTAAAGGCGGTAACGAATAATTTGCAACTTACTCTTTAAATGGGCGAATCTCTTGCGAATGTGATTAAATATAAATGTGTACTTTTTATTGATATCTATTTTCCTTGTTTTACAGATGCATTGGTAATTGATCAAACTCTTCATCGACCAAAGCCAATGAAACTGCATAAACCACATCGGTAAGTCAATTTCAATGATTCATATTATCCTTGGATAAATAGATTTAGACCAAACACGACGGTTTAAACTAAATATCACAGTGATATATCATGTAACCATGAGGCCATAATAATTATACTTATTAATAATAATTAATAATTTTTTATTTAAATATTTTACTGGGAACTATTCACAGAAATAAAATCGCCTCCTAGTGATGAATAGGAATACTTATGGATAAGATTATAAACAATTAGATATAGCGTGTTTGTTTTAAATATTTAAATATTCGCAATATTTTGCTATTTGGTAAATTATTCGACTCACTATTTGATATTTGATCGCTTAAACTGTTATTATTTCTCCCATAAAAATTCTTTATTATTAATAAATATTAATTAATCTCGGACAATTGACACATTACCTCTACATTATGAGGTCTAGTAAGTTTTCTTACCTGTTTTGTATTCTAACATGGCGGTGCGAAATTAATTCTGAGATCGACTCAAAGTATAGTTCACAATGTCACTACCGTGTTGCGCTATTTTAATATTTTTTACTGTTACTGTAAAAAAATTCTAAAACATTCACCCAAGTGTCATACTTACTGTCTATTATGTTGCTTAAGATTTAATTGACATTATTATTTTATTTAATATAATGTAATGTAATGTAACGTAATCTAATGTAATATAATAAAAATTCAGACTGGTTACCGAATTCTCATGAAGGATTTGAGGTAATGATCAATTAAATGATCATTGTGGTCCAGTAAGACAAATATAAAAAACCAATGAATTTTGTTTTCGTTACAATTATACACGTAACCATTGTAAAATATTGAAAAATTGAAACGACGATTGCTGTGCCACAGAACGAGTAACCAGCGAAATAGCTTTTCTAAGAACTAAAGACCAATATTAGAAAACTGTCTACCTTTTCGAATATTCGAATATTTGATCAGAAAAAAACAGATATTCTCAAACTTTCTGAAATATTCGATTTGGTATCCGGTAAAATTATTTGGTGCTAGCAAATATTTCGAAGACATTCAGTTCCTAAGCAAAGCTATTTAATTCGATCGGTGGCTATTTCATTATTCTAGGACAACACCATATGTCAGAACTAAAATCACAATTGATTCCTTTTCTGAGCATTACATTATAGTACGGGTAAAAGAGGCCCAAAAAGAGCTCTCCAGCGGCAAAATTCGTCCCAACTTGCAATGTGGCCTAAAAATTATATTTTGATGTCTACTTTAAGGATCCGATGAGTCCGCAACGATGCGGGGTGGACAACACAGTTTTTGGGGGGCAAGGGGGGCAGGAGGGGGCAGTTGCCCCAAAATTTGCTTTCACCGAATTGAGCCGTGTTTGGTATTGTTCCCGGTGTTACATTTCACCCTGAGTCGAATGCGACCAACCACATGCCCGTAAGATGAACCATTTCCGAGTTATGGCCGAATTTGTACTGAATCGCGTGGTGTTTTCTCTAATATGAAAAAAAATCCCCAAATGTTAAATTTAGCAATCCGGTAAAGTTGGGTATCGTTTCTGTACTATGTTTTAACGTTGAGTCGAATGAGACACGCCGCGGATCGCTGGGACTACTAGTTTTGGAGGTATGACCAAACGTACACTAAACAAAGGTTTTTTTTCGGAATTTCACTAAATGTTGAAAACCATTTGGCCAGGACCAACCATACTTTCGGATCGTACGTATTATTTTGTGCCGAATCGAATGAGACGAACCGCAATTCCGTAGGATGAATAGTTACCGAGCTATAACAAAATATGTGCGAACCATAAATGGTGTTTTTTTCAAAAAGTTCGAAAATATTCATTTAAATCCCACCCGTGTCTACAAAGTTCTCCCCGGACGACCACAATGTATTCATCTTTCATACTACTAACAAGGAGAGTACCCGAGGTGTTTATTGCCGAGTTTGTTCAAAGTCGGGCGTAATGTAGACCTATATGAAATATGAAATTTCCCAAAAGGAGACGTTGCACTACCCATTCGATTTTCTATGGCAACCGAAAATGTTTTTGATCACTTAAAACAATAAAATCTCCATTTACGAAAATTTGGAAAAATTTTGAAAATCACGAAAGTAGAAGGAAAGTGAGGTCGACACTCCGATCCCGGGGTCGGGGTCAGGTTCGGGATCGGGGTCCGGGATTTAAGGGGTGAAATGAGGGTAAAATAATCGAAAAGTCAATGTATTTAGGGTATTTCTCGCGACGATTTGTTTTCCCGTATATCAACATATTGTGTCCAGGCCAACTTGTTCATTTATCTACGCTTATCTCGAAAGATACTTGAACGTATATCTTATCAAGCTTTATCGTACGGAATAAGTTGAAATGATGTAAAAATTGATAACCTAGGCGACGCGTGCGCAGATTACCCCGGGGGACGCGGTTAATTTGAATTTAAGAGTGTTTTGACGTCATTGAATATTCGTTGTTAAAGTAGAATGGAAATATTTTTAAACTTCATTTTAATATCATTGTAGTACGCTTGACACTTGAACCAATCTCACGAGTATTTCTTAAAACGAATATCTCGATCGCGTTTTATCGTACGAAATAAGTGGAAATTATGTAAGTTGTATGATTAATAACCTAGGCAGGAAGATAGCGCGCGCGTGCGCGGATTACCTGGGAGGCGCGGATTGCCCGGGCGCGCGGTTAATTTGAATTTAAAACATGGATTCCCTCTCCGAAATAATTCATGTACCCAAAATTGGACCGCAAGTTTTTTTCTTTTAGGGGAATCTCTATGGGAGTTTAACATTACAATAAAGCTAATAGGTCCAGTTTGGGGTACTTTTGGTCCGAAATGGGGTACATAGGGCCGAAAATGGTGACTTTGGTCGTTTTAAGGGTACTTTTGGTCTATTTTGGTCCATTTTTGGGTACATCAGAAAAGCAGTTGGAAAAACGAAGAGCCTTATTTTTTTTTCCACCCATCTCCAAACTCCAAAAATTTATTGCTTTAATTTATTTATCGCTTCCGTAGGTATAAAATAAGATAAAAACCACTTACCTATATTTTAATTACGGTAAATTAAAAATACTTAATTAGTGTACTAAGTTACGTTTAAAAGAACCTTTTGTAACAATTCCAATATGTAAATATAGGTATAAGGATTGAAAAAATACTTAAAGTGGTTTTACTGATAAACTCTAAAGGAATTTAACTTTAAAGGGTATCTTAGATTATTGTTTTTAATTTTATTCAAGTTGAAAACGTATTAAGAGTCCTTCAAAGTACTATAAAAGGATTTTATTTACGAACTTAATTCATATTTTCTTCAAACTTTCAATTCGCTTTTATTACTATTTAAATACGGTAAAATATAATTCTTATACACAAATATAGTCAGAAAGATACTATAAAACACTAAAATTAAAATTAAATTAAATTTGTGTGGATAAGATTTGTAAATATCATTTTGAAACTAATAACTTTCACGCTTTATTTAAGTCAAGCCAATAAAAACAATTACCTATATTTTAAATACGGTAAAATATAAATACATTTCCGATATGTAAATAGGTAGAATAACACTATGAAAAGTTCCTTTTTCTTCTTTTAATACGACAACACACAACTCTGATACGCAAATATATAAAGAAAATATAAAAAAAAATGACTCTACGTTCGATACGTTAAAATACATTTCCGATACACACAAATATAGATAAAGAAATACTATAAAATGTAAAAAGGTAGAAAAATACTACACATTAACCATTATGAATTTAAGCTTACAACATCCTTCACGTATAGAGCATAACATATATGTTCAGAGTTAACTTGTTTCCTCGTTATCTTTATCGCATGTGTTTTAAATAGCGTATGGAATAAGTTAAGAATGTACTGAAATGGTGTATGTTTAAACCTCGTAGAATAAAGAGTAAAACATATGTTCAGAGTCGGCTTGATTACTAAAGCGAATAACACAGAGACGTTTCAGGTGTAGTCACGTAGGAAGAAAAATACTACAACACTCTCTATACTCTACATTCAACACGTTAAAATATACTTCCGAAATGCCAATATAGGTAGTAAAATACTACAAAATCTCTATACTTTACCTTCAATACGTTAAATTACATTCCAATATGTAAATATAGGAGGAAAAATACTACAAAAGCCTCTTTTCTTGGCGTTCAATATGTTAAAATAGATTTCTGAAATGCAAATGTAGGTAGTAAATACTACAAAATCTCTATACTCTACCTTCAATACGTTGAATTACATTCCAATATGTAAATATAGGAGGAAAAATACTACAAAAGCCTCTTTTCTTGGCGTTCAATATGTTAAAATAGATTTCTGAAATGCAAATATAGGTAGTAAATACAACAAAAGCCTCTTTTCTTGGCGTTCAATATGTTAAAATAGATTTCTGAAATGCAAATATAGGTTGTAATTACTACAAAAGCCTCTTACTCTACGTTCAATACGTTAAATTAATGATATGCCTCCGATCGAATCGTTTTTTTTCCTATTTAAATTAGAATTGCTTCTAGTGTTCGGCAGTCGATTAATTATTATCCACAAATTTTCCGATTTATTTAAAAAACGTTGGTAAAAAGAATATCATTTTAACTTATTTAATTGTTTTTTTTACCCAACCAAGCATTTATTTGAATAAAAGTGGTATTTATTTAAATAACCAATAGTTAAATAAAAATTGTTAAATGTTTAAATAATCGAAAGTGAACAAGCCTATTTATTAAATAAAACAAACAGACTTTAGAGTTGATAAGATTTGTAAATATCATTTGAAACTAATAATTTTCACGCTTTATTTAAGTCAAGCAATTAAATTTTTAAAAATGAAAGAAGTTAAACAATATAAAAATTTGTAAATATTGTAAATATTTTTAGGTAATAAAGAAATTAAGAAATGTTTTAATTAAAATATCTTTCATTTTCTACTACATTTTTAAAAATGAAAGAAGTTTAACAATATAATTATTCTAATATAATTTCAAAATCAGGTATTATTTAAAGTACAAATGCATAATTTAGTGAAGCAATTCTTATTTAAATACTTTTATTTAATTAATTTGTGTATCTGAAATGTATTTATTGAAAAATAAGTGGGTTTTACTATTTATCACGGTTTTTTATATATATATATATATATATATTGGAATTGTTACAAAAGGTTCTTTTAAACGTAACTTAGTACATTAATTTATTTTGGAAGTTCAAAACGTATTAAGAGCCCTTCAGAGTACTATAAAAGGATTTCATTTACAAACTAAATTAATATTTTCTTCAAACTTTCAATTGGTTATAATTTGAATTTAAATGAAAACATCATGGATTATAGGTGCGTAATCTACTATTAGACCGAACGGTTTAAAAAATACTTAAAGTAAGTGGTTTAACTGATAAACTAAAGGAATTTAACTTTAAAGGGTATCTTAGATTATTGTTTTTAATATTATTCAAGTTCAAAACGTATAAAGAGTACTTCAAAGTAATTTAAAAGAATTTTATTTACGAACTAAATCCATATTTTAGAAGTTAGTTTGTATGAAATACTTACTAATACCTGAAAAATGGACTTTAGAGTTGAAAAGATTTGTAAATATCATTTGAAACTAATAATTTTCACGCTTTATTTAAGTCAAGCAATTACATTTTTAAAAATGAAAGAAGTCAAACAATATAAAAATTTGTAAATATTGTAAATATTTTTAGGTAATAAAGAAATTAAGAAATGTTTTAATTAAAATATCTTTCATTTTCTACTACATTTTTAAAAATGAAAGAAGTTTAACAATATAATTATTCTAATATAATTTCAAAATCAGGTATTATTTAAAGTACAAATGCATAATTTAGTGAAGCAATTCTTATTTAAATACTTTTATTTAATTAATTTGTGTATCTGAAATGTATTAATTGAAAAATAAGTGGGTTTTACTATTTATCACGGTTTTTTATATATATATATATATTGGAATTGTTACAAAAGGTTCTTTTAAACGTAACTTAGTACATTAATTTATTTTGGAAGTTCAAAACGTATTAAGAGCCCTTCAGAGTACTATAAAAGGATTTCATTTACAAACTAAATTAATATTTTCTTCAAACTTTCAATTGGTTATAATTTGAATTTAAATGAAAACATCATGGATTATAGGTGCGTAATCTACTATTAGACCGAACTAATTAAAAAAAATACTTAAAGTAAGTGGTTTTACTGATCAACTCTAAAGGAATTTTGGAATTTTCTAGAATAGCAAAGTAAAACTAAAACGTAAACCAAGTTTAAAACGAAACTAATAACTGGGAGAAAGGTTGAAATAAGTAATTTTTTTTTGATTTTTCGTTTTTTAATTTTTGAGTTCCCTATATTATTATAAACTAAATTAAATATAATTTTTGAAAATTTGTGATAAAAGATCTGCTCCTTCGTGTTTTACATATATTTAAAAACTCGAGATTTTAATGAATTGTTTTCAAAGCATGAAAAATATAGCAGATCCTTTGATTTTAATTGTAGTTAGTATTTACTTATTAAAAAAGTCGCTAGCTGACTTGGAGCTGGTGTAGTTAAATTTTAAAAATGTGTATTTTAAATTTTGTTTGTAAAAGTTTTTTTTGAAAAAGTTTAGTATTATAGTTTAAATTTATTAAATAAAATAAAATATAAATTATACATTTGGTTTAGTATTTTACTATTGCAAGTAAAATTAATAGTAATTTCAATTACTTTTTTAGTTTTTTTTTGACAAATATGCAAACTATTTAGTTATTTCAAAAACAAATACGTCGAATTATTTGGTATTCGAAATACTATTGGTTAGTTTTTATATATTTAATTTTATTTTTCAGAACAATTTCTCTTTGTCTAGCTTCTTCTAACTTTAATTTAGATGGCCTTAAAGCCAAGTATTTAACAAATTTTGTAACCAAGTAGATGGAGCTTTAAACAATTTTTCTGTCATGTAGTCCGCCCCATTTCACATTTCAGACGTCGACGGAGGCTCGGGGCACCATCAGGGCGAGGGCAGTTCCATACTGGGCTATTTGACCATCAAAATGACCAAATACACGTATATTTGAACATTTCCTTGACTACATGACTGAAAAATTGTTTAAAGCTCCATCTACTTGATTACAAAATTTGTTAAATACTTGGCTTTAAGGCCATCTAAATTAAAGTTAGAAGAAGCTAGACAAAGAGAAATTGTTCTGAAAAATAAAATTAAATATATAAAAACTAACCAATAGTATTTCGAATACCAAATAATTCGACGTATTTGTTTTTGAAATAACTAAATAGTTTGCATATTTGTCAAAAAAAAAACTAAAAAAGTAATTGAAATTACTATTAATTTTACTTGCAATAGTAAAATACTAAACCAAATGTATAATTTATATTTTATTTTATTTAATAAATTTAAACTATAATACTAAACTTTTTCAAAAAAAACTTTTACAAACAAAATTTAAAATACACATTTTAAAAATTTAACTACACCAGCTCCAAGTCAGCTAGCGACTTTTTTTTAAGTAACTACTAACTACAATTAAAATCAAAGGATCTGCTATATTTTTCATGCTTTGAAAACAATTCATTAAAA